>NC_089810.1:39153797-39261297 GCF_029633855.1 Hoplias malabaricus
CTAACATTATCTATGGGGATTAAGTCAGGTGACTGTGACGGCCAGTTCAGCGTCTTCCATGAATTTTCCTGACTTTTCTTACACTGTAAGAAATTAAATCTAAGCAAGTAAAATTTACTTAAATCTTATCTAAATATCTAGTATTATTCATTTGGAAATTGTTGTAAGAATATAATAAGATTATTCAACTTATTTCTAACTTAATTTTAACTTAAGTAGGTTTGAGTCCCGTTCCGGGTGACTGTCTGTGAGGAGTGTGGCGTGTTCGCCCTGTGTCTGCATGGGTTTCCTCCGGGTGACCGTCTGTGAGGAGTGTGGTGTGTTCTCCCTGTGTCTGTGTGGGTTTCCTCCAGGTGACCGTCTGTGAGGAGTGTGGTGTGTTCTCCCTGTGTATGCATGGGTTTCCTCCGGGTGACTGTCTGTGAAGAGTGTGTTCTCCCTGTGTCTGTGTGGGTTTCCTCCAGGTGACTGTCTGTGAGGAGTGTGGTGTGTTCTCCCTGTGTCTGCATGGGTTTCCTCCGGGTGACCATCTGTGAGGAGTGTGGTGTGTTCTCCTTGTGTCTGCATGGGTTTCCTCCAGGTGACCGTCTGTGAGGAGTGTGGTGTGTTCTCCCTGTGTCTGCGTTGGTTTCCTCTGGGTGACTGTCTGTGAGGAGTGTGGTGTGTTCTCCCTGTGTCTGCGTGGGTTTCCTCCGGGTGACTGTCTGTGAGGAGTGTGGTGTGTTCTCTCTGTGTCTGCATGGGTTTCCTCCGGGTGACTGTCTGTGAGGAGTGTGGTGTGTTCTTCCTGTGTCTGCATGGGTTTCCTCTGGGTGACTGTTTGTGAGGAGTGTGGTGTGTTCTCTCTGTGTCTGCATGGGTTTCCCTCCGGGTGACTGTCTGTGAGGAGTGTGGTGTGTTCTCCCTGTGTCTGCGTGGGTTTCCTCCGTGTGACTGTCTGTGAGGAGTCTGGTGTGTTCTCCCTGTGTCTGCATGGGTTTCCTCTGGGTGCTCCGGTTTCCTCCCACAGTCCAAAAACACACGTTGGTAGGTGGATTGGCAACTCAAAAGTGTCCATAGGTGTGAGTGAATGTGTGAGTGTGTGTGTTGCCCTGTGAAGGACTGGCGCCCCCTCCAGGGTGTATTCCCGCGTTGCGCCCAATGATTCCAGGTAGGCTCTGGACCCACCGCGACCCTGAACTGGATAAGGGTTATAGACAACGAATGAATGAATGAATGAAGTGTCTTATTCCATTGGTAGATATTTTTTCTTAATTCAAGAAATAACATAAAATGATGCTTAAAAGAAGCAAAAATATCTGCCACTTGACATATTTCAGTTGACACTTTCAGTAAATAAAATGATTTAAAACAGGTAAAAATAAGTTAGAAATATGTTGAACAATCTTATATTCTTACAACAATTTCCGAAAGAGTAACAGTAGATATTTAGACTAGATGTACATTTTACTTGCTTAGATTTCGTTTTTTGCAGTGTAAGCCTTGGTGGACTCATGCTCGGGATCACTGTCCTGTTGAAATGTCCCATGTCACCTAAGCTTCAGCTTCCACACAAACAGCAAGATGTTTTCTCCTAGGATTTCCTGGTACTTGATTGAATTCATCTTTCCCTACACAAGCAGCAGGGTTCCAGTGCCAGGGGAAGCAAAGCAGCCCCAGAGTATCACTGAGCACCTGCCATGCCTCAATGCCTTGTTCCTCCTCCTCCAGACACCCCACTGAGTCACAGGCCTGAAAAGATCCAGCTTTGTTTCATCGCTCCACAGAACAGAATCGCAGAATATCTGCTGATCATTAATCTTGTAATGTTGTACACATTAAAGCCACATATTCTGGAGTCTTTTCGTCAATAGCTGTGAATGTCTTGGAATTATGCCACGGAGACCTTGAGAGTTTAGTGCTGTCGGTCTTTTGCAGCAACTCAAGTGTTTGTGACCACCTGCTTCTTCTGGAATCTGGAGCCAGTGATAACTTCCTCTTTACACCACATAAGTTCCCATCTCTAGTATCTCTAGGAACATTCCATGCATTAGCTTTCTTTTTGTATTGGTTGGTTCTCTTAGCGTTTTGGCCAACCGTGTTGACTTAGCGATGTTTGTAAGCTTCAGTCAACTGTCACAGTCAACAAAACCCCAGTCAATCCAGATATCTGATGTGTTTTATCTCAAACTAATAAAGCCCTTGAAGGAAGTGAAGCTCTGCATTATGCTAAACAGCTGTCCTTGCAACAAAGAGCTTTTTACTTTCAACTTAATCACCTTGGAATTGACTAAAAAATGCTGACACTACGGATCTGCTGAGTTTGGCTTTACCCAATTAGAGCTCTGATGAATATTATTTCTTGTGTTTGGAGAAAGCCTTTAACAAGTGGAAATGAAACCTTTATTAACACAGCACATTCACCGGTGTTAAATCACCATCATTAGTGTAAACTTGTCAACACTTTCGGTGTTAATTTAACATTAATAGTGTTGATTTAACACTCGTGAATTTGCAGTGAACTCTGAACTGAAAGTTGGTTTAGTTTACATCCCAAATTCTATCACGTGGCTGATAAGGAATGACTTTTGTTGATATCCAATTCAACATTTGTGGGAGCTTTGGGAATCTTCCTAATTCAAAGCTGGAATGCTGGAGAAGTTTCAGTCTCTTTTCAAGTAGTAGTGGTTGAGGAGAGGTCTGTGTTCAGAGCTAATGCAGTAGAACA
Source organism: Hoplias malabaricus (assembly GCF_029633855.1). Taxonomy (NCBI): domain Eukaryota; kingdom Metazoa; phylum Chordata; class Actinopteri; order Characiformes; family Erythrinidae; genus Hoplias; species Hoplias malabaricus. The sequence continues at coordinate 39,156,505 of NC_089810.1, forward strand.
GAGTGCTCAAGTCTGTTTCTATTTCCTTTGAGAAAAAAGCTGAATATCAGCAAACCAAGCATTGGTATGTGACCAAAACTTTGCATCACAACGCTAATTAGACAGGCACAAATCTCCCAACATTTGTTTTGACATTTATTAACAAAAGGGTAATTTCCAGTTGGGGTGGCAAAGTGGTGCAGCAGGTAGTGTGGCAGTCACAGTGTTCTCTCTGTGTCTGCGTGGGTTTCCTCCGGGTAACTGTCTGTGAGGAGTGTGGTGTGTTCTCTCTGTGTCTGCGTGGGTTTCCTCCGGGTGACTGTCTGTGAGGAGTGTGGTGTGTTCTCCCTGTGTCTGCGTGGGTTTCCTCCGGGTGACTGTCTGTGAGGAGTTGGTGTGTTCTCCCTGTCTCTGCGTGGGTTTCCTCCGGGTGACTGTCTGTGAGGAGTGTGGTGTGTTCTCTCTGTGTCTGTGTGGGTTTCCTCCGGGTGACTGTCTGTGAGGAGTGTGGTGTGTTCTCCCTGTGTCTGCGTGGGTTTCCTCCGGGTGACTGTCTGTGAGGAGTTGGTGTGTTCTCCCTGTGTCTGCATGGGTTTCCTCCGGTTGACTGTCTGTGAGGAGTGTGGTGTGTTCTCCCTGTGTCTGCATGGGTTTCCTCCGGGCTCCGGTTTCCTCCCACAGTCCAAAAACACACGTTTGTAGGAGGATTGGCGACTCAAAAGTGTCCGTAGGTGTGAGTGTGTGAGTGAATGTGTGAGTGTGTGTGTGTCGCCCTGTGAAGGACTGGCGCCCCCTCCAGGGTGTATTCCCGCCTTGCGCCCAATGATTCCAGGTAGGCTCTGGACCCACCACGACCCTGAACTGGATAAGGGTTACAGATAATGAATGAATGAATAAAAGTACAGATTCTGCTTTGCCAATGTTCAGAAAGGCTTCTTCTGCTTAAAGCACACAACCGCACCCAACACCCTCTGAAATCAACTACTTATTACTCACACTCATTTGTTTATTATTTTAGAAAGAATAATTGACCATAAGCGGGTTCTGGAGAACAATGTTTTGTACAAGTATCAGTGAAGGCCATATCTAAGTGTAAGTGAAGGTCAAGTGTTTCAGAAGGTCACACCCTGAGGAAGCCCTGACAGCAGGTATGTGGTAGCTGTTTTCTGGCCGTAGAAGCTGAGCAATCGTCATTTATTTCAGGTGTCCACACCTCACACTGCACGCTGAGCAATATCTGCACTGACACTGACCTTTTCAAACTCCATAAAATCCCACAAACAATATCCCAGCACATGGTGTGGATATGAATATCAATTTGCCTCTTACAAACACTCTACTCGCTGCTACAAATGAAAAGCTCCGGGTGCTTTAAGGCCTCGTCTAATGAGCAATGATAGCACACTCGAGTGCTCTGAAATATTCCCTCGCTTTTCTAATTTCATATATTTCCTCCAAAGGTTACCGCTGACACCTTGACAGTTTTACATATGTGGCTGTCATTTGTTCCAGAATTTGTGTGACCTTTTCCTGGAGCGCAGCAAAACATTGCTTTTTCTTTTTAATGCGTCAGGAATGTTGTCTGAAGCAGTTGTTTTTGCTAAAGAAGTACATGAAATACCGGACTTCACATTTCCAAGACAAACTGCCATGTTCTCGAGGTTTAACAGCGTAAGATCTAATTAGTAATTTAGGACATGCTGTATTTTATTTTATTTTTTTTCTTAAGGAAGTGTATATAGAGAAGATTAATGTGTTAGTGTGGAGATGGTGATGAGATTTTCTTATTTTTTCCAGCTTTAATATCCATACTAACAGCTCAGTTTTAATACATCTTTCTGTGGTGTACATGCACTCACACCCAACTGTATTACAAACACGTAGCTTATACGTCCATTTGCTGCCTGTTTTAGTAGAAACACCAATCCTAGAAGTGTACAGTTACAATGTTTCAACCATTATTGCTCAGTTTCTGACTAAAGGACCACTTTTAATTAAGGGCTTTTCTTAAATGGTAAAGCTAACACAATGTTAGCTTTACCCCATTAACACTTACACAATGTTAGCTTTACCCCATTAACACTTACACAATGTTAGCTTTACCCCATTAACACTTACACAATGTTAGCTTAACCCCATTAACAACTACACATTGCTAGCTTTACCCCATTAACACTTACACAATGTTAGCTTTACCCCATTAACACTTACACAATGTTAGCTTAACCCCATTAACACCTACACATTGCTAGCTTTACCCCATTAACACTTACACAATGTTAGCTTTACCCCATTAACACTTACACAATGTTAGCTTTACCCCATTAACACTTACACAATGTTAGCTTTACCCCATTAACACTTACACAATGTTAGCTTTATCCCATTAACACTTACACAATGTTAGCTTTACCCCATTAACACCTACACAATGTTAGCTTTACCCCATTAACACTTACACAATGTTAGCTTTACCCCATTAACACTTACACAATGTTAGCTTTACCCCATTAACACTTACACAATGTTAGCTTTAGCCCCATTAACACTCGCCATTGACATGGGAGATTAGAGTGGTCATCAGTGAACAGCACTAAGTACAGTTCCAAAAGAGATCCAAATCCACCAAGGTGTTCAGAGGTGGTAAGAGACACGAACTATAACATTAGCACTAAACTGTCTCAGTGCATCTCTAACAACAATGAAAGACCATCTTAATCAATAGCATCATCATAGCAGTGTCAAGAGCAGATGCACAGATTCCCATTCGTTTACATAAGCAAGGAGTTTGAGACTTAAAAAAAAGTTTAGTGGGGTATGGTGTTTGGTTAGAAGGGCATTTCCCCACAAAATGACCCCATGAGGGAGTGGCAGACTTAGCCTAGCAGAGTTGACAGTGCCCTTAAGTACAGTACCTAACCTCCACTATTGTCCCAGCCAGTGCAGCACTCCTCTGCTGGTGAAGCTGTGCTGCCTCCAGATTCAGCCTTGGAGCAGAGAATCTGCAGGATCAGAGAAGAATGAGGGAAACAAAACCCACAATTTGAAAAATAAAACTGACAGAATGATTCAACCAGTCATTTCAACCATCTCTAAGCACCACTTCAGTCTCCAGTGAAGGAAAGCCCCTTTAGAACAAAACCACAGTGTAAACAGTGGTGGACGTAAACTGCTCAGAATGGAGGCTGATAACTGAGAGATGAGAAAGTGCTGCTGAGAACTGTGTATGCTTCATTTCACCAACAAGTACAGGGCCACCAATGCACACCACTGGTCGACTGAGAGTGGTCCCTGGTGCAGAAATCCAGCCAAGAAACTGACCATTGGCGTTGCAACTCTTCTTCAAAGAGATTAAAAGGTGTTGTCACTGCAAGGGTATGAAAACTTTCAGCCACAGATTGACCGGAGCTCGGTGTGTATGACACAGCCACAGCTGCTTAAGCAGTGCCGGGCCGCAGGCCTGAGTAACAGATGTGTGATGACACTGAGAGTGATGCAGTCCTGCTAACATCTGCATTTCTCTCCTCTGATGATGAGCGTCTCCCAGATGGACATCCATTTTTGAAAGAGATGAAGGAGAAGTGGACAATAAACTGAGGCAGAGGAATATTCTGCTTTTCTGTCGTGTAGCAATGTGAAAATGTGAGCTCCTTGTGGAACAGCAGTGTTTATTTGGTGCAAATGAAATGATACAGGATACGCTGACTTATATCTTACACCTAATCACTAGAATTACACAAGCTTATATCAGCATTGACCTGGTGACTAAGGCTGTCTCTAGCCCCACTGGCACCGTTAATGCATGCTCAGTGCTACCAGTTTCAAGGTCACTACATGAACAACACTATCTATGACTAAAGAATTATGGAGTTACAATGTGTACAATAATCTACATCATCTTATTATGAGTGTGTTAAGAAAGTATAGTCTGAGAGTGGTGAACAATGGGCAGAGTCTCGTTAGAGTCTCGTTAATAATTCAGTGGCTGTGAAGGTGACACATTTTTGATGCTTTTCCACTGCATGGAACCTACTCAACTTGACTAGGCTTGGCTCTTGCTTTTCCAAATCCCTTCTCACTCACGGTTCCATCTGTCAGGACCAGACAGAGAGCTGACACTTGCGGATCACAGGAAAAGTTTATTAACGCTTATCCAAAAGAGTAGTCAAAAAACAAACAAGGTTCAAACACAGGGAGCAAACAGTACCCCAGGGATGAAGCGATAGGCGTAGTCAAAAAACAGGCAGAGTCCCAATACCGAAGAATACAAACAATACCAAAGGGATAAGACAAAAGACGTAAACCGAAATAACAAACAAGGAGTAGGCAGCAGAATATGTTTAGACAAGTTTCAAGAGACCGATTTGTACGCTGGGACAAACCACAGCAGTGAACAATACAGGGAATGGAGCATTTATAGGGATACAAACAGGTGTGCATGATTAGAATTCTGGTGAGTGAGACCTGTGCATAGTCATGTGACTGTTTGGTGCATTCTGGGAAATGGAGTCCTGGGATGTAGGCGTGACACCATCCAAGCAGAGTAGGTACTAAATCATGAGGCACAAAATGCAGAACTCTGTGCTTGTAAAATCGTGTAAAAAAGTTACAACAGCTTTCACATTTTTTTTATCCGACTACAGCAGCTCGTTACATTACCGCAAGGGGATTTAAAGAGGAACAAATGCTCCTTGGGTCAGTGGCCAATGAAAATCTCCAGCGGAAGTGGAACGTGCAACAAAACAGATCTGTGAGAACTGGGGCGCAGAGTTGTGTTCAGTCCAAAAAACAACAAACACAACATGCGAATACGTAATGAGTGAACAACGCCTGACTCAAAGCATACGGTTCCTGTTAGAGACTGGGTTTCGTGACATCGCCGGCTAGTGGGAAAGTGACCGATTCGAGTCGAGCCGCTCCCATGCAGTGGAAAAGCACTGTCTGAAATATATGGCACCATTGAGAATGAGTGGAGCATTTAGGTGCTGCTTTACGGCCGAATCCAGACAGATTTGTCCACTGTCGGGTCAGAGAGTACAGGCAGTTGTTCAGGCTGCCATTGTAAATAAGAAGCTGTTTTTAACGACTTGCCTGGATTAATAAATGTTAGATTAAAAGAAAATAAAACACAGGCAGGGAACATATAGATAATTCTGATATTGGTTTCTGGGAGATTGGACATTATGAAAATTAGAATGTGAGTTGTTGCTCCAGCAGGAATAATTAGAACAGCAATTACCAAATGAGAGACTAATAAAGGTAGCACAGACCTGAAGCCTCCCTGAGATAACACTGCCCCCCTGCTTTACCAGTGGAACCTGAGCTCCTTTGCTCTCTGCTCATGAAGCTTAGGGCTACACCTCTAACCAAAGTGGAATCTATTACAAACTGAAAGAATAAATTCGGCTTTAACTCACTCACTGCTAACTCAGACGGAGTGAGTCACAAACATGAAATGGACGCGTATTCCAAAGCTCGGGGTCTTTATATGAAAAAGGCTATTTCCCCTAAATGCGCCGTAAAAATTGTTAATTATTTATAAGACAAAACAGTAGAGATTATCTTATAATAATTGCCTCCCTCTGAAGATGATACTATTGATCTCTTGTTTTCCAAGTAATATTTATCAGATTTCAGGCAGTGGTTTTCTAAATATATTTCTACTTTTGAATGCAGTGGACATGCTCAAGGGCACGTGGACAAATCCACACAGAGAGAGAGAGAGAGAGAGAGAGAGAGAGAGAGAGAGAGAGAGAGAAAGAGAGAGGGAGAGAGAGAGAAAGAGAAAGAGAGAGAAAAAGAGAGAGAAAGAGAGGGAGAGAGAAAGAGAGAGGGAGAGAGAAAGAGAGAGAGGGGGAGGGAGAGAGAAAGAGAGAGAGAGGGAGAGAGAGAAAGAGAGAGGGAGAAAGGGAGAGAGAGAGAGGGAGAGAGAGATAGAGGGATAGAGAAAGGGGAGAGAGAGAGAAAGAGAGGGAGAGAGAGAGGGAGAGAGAGAGAGAGGGGAGAGAGAGAGGGAGAGAGAGAGAGAGGAGAGAGAGAGAGAGAGGGGAGAGAGAGAGAGAGAGAGAGAGAGAGGAGAGAGAGAAAGAGCGAGAGAGCGAGAGAGAGGGCGAAAGAGAGAGAGAGAGAGAGAGAGCTCTGATTTGTGACTCAGTGTGGGCTAAAGTGGAGACAGAGCTGCTAATTGGCAAACTTTGATCAGGAAGCTCATTAATACAGATCAGACAGGCATCAGACAGATCCTCAAGCCCATGCTGCAGGACACAGTGAGCGGAATACTGCAGTCCTAATACGGAGGAATACCCTGCATTCCTAATACAAAAGCATACACTGCTTCATTGAACCAGAGGGATACACTGTATTTCAGTTTGTTTGAGCTGCATTTGTAAAACACAGCATTACACTGCCTTTCAAACAGAGAGGATTAAACTACATTTCTAAAACTAAAGGATACGATGTAGTAGCTACAACAACAGCATTAACATGAATTGGGATGCACTGGAGCAGCTGCACATGAGTGCAAGTTCACCATGCCTAATGGCAGGTGAGGGTTTGTGGGGCAGTGGATCTGCATTTTCCGATGTTATCTCCATTTCTGAGATGATTTGAGTGGTGTTTGTGATATAAAGTCATCATCCAGCATGAGTACCTGATATCACGAATGCCATGAAATCCTCACAGAAGTGTTCCAACATTTAGCAAAGCCTTCCCAGAACACTAAAGTGGTTACTTCAGGACAAAATGGAGAGAAGATGGACACAGACCTTTGGCTACAGAGTGTATATAAGGTGTTGAATGTCTGTAGGGGCTGAGTACATAAAAATAAATATTTGTAGGTAAAAGCCTTTCTCCCACCAATGCCATAAAACACTGGAGAGATTTAAAGCCAAGGAAGACTTATAAACTGGCCTTGTATAAGAAGCTTTCCACCCCATCAAAGCAGCCAATTCTCCAGTGGAAACACAAGGAAATGAAAGCTGTTATCAAGTTTAATATTAGAGAGCGTATTACAGTGTGAGTCACTCAGGGTGAATGAGAAACAGGGCGCTATTAGGACAGCTCTGAGAAATGCTCCCTGAACTTCTCTTTTTCTCTTACAATTCAGCCACTGAAACAAAAAAAATAAAAGCACCGGTCATTCATATTCCGTGCATTACAGAAATAGTGAACTGCAGATGAAAGCTGTGGTTTTGTAAAGCTCTTCAGTGTGTCCCTAATGGAGTTCATTGAAAGTCTTATCTTTGTAGGTATTTACATGTTAGACACACATTAACCATGTATTATTTTTGAAGTTGATGATCTGTTCTCAGGTGGTGCAGCAGGTAGGTGTCGCAGTCACACAGCTCCAGGGACCTGGAGGTTGTGGGTTCAAGTCCCGCTCTGGGTGACTGTTTGTGAGGAGTGTGGTGTGTTCTCCCTGTGTCTGCATGTGTTTCCTCCGGGTGGCTGTCTGTGAGGAGTGTGGTGTGTGGTGTGTTCTCTCTGTGTCTGCGTGGGTTTCCTTCGGGTGGCTGTCTGTGAGGAGTGTGGTGTGTTCTCTCTGTGTCTGCGTGGGTTTCCTTCGGGTGGCTGTCTGTGAGGAGTGTGGTGTGTTCTCTCTGTGTCTGCGTGGGTTTCCTTCGGGTGAGTGTCTTTGAGGAGTGTGGTATGTTCTCTCTGTGTCTGCATGGGTTTCCTTCGGGCGAGTGTCTTTGAGGAGTGTGGTGTGTTCTCCCTGTGTCTGCGTGGGTTTCCTTCGGGTGGCTGTCTGTGAGGAGTGTGGTGTGTTCTCCCTGTGTCTGCGTGGGTTTCCTCCGGGTGGCTGTCTGTGAGGAGTGTGGTGTGTTCTCTCTGTGTCTGCGTGGGTTTCCTTCGGGTGAGTGTCTTTGAGGAGTGTGGTGTGTTCTCCCTGTGTCTGCGTGGGTTTCCTTCGGGTGAGTGTCTTTGAGGAGTGTGGTGTGTTCTCTCTGTGTCTGCGTGGGTTTCCTCCGGGTGACTGTCTGTGAGGAGTGTGGTGTGTTCTCCCTGTGTCTGCGTGGGTTTCCTCCGGGTGGCTGTCTGTGAGGAGTGTGGTGTGTTCTCTCTGTGTCTGCGTGGGTTTCCTTCGGGTGAGTGTCTTTAAGGAGTGTGGTGTGTTCTCCCTGTGTCTGCGTGGGTTTCCTTCGGGTGAGTGTCTTTGGGGAGTGTGGTGTGTTCTCCCTGTGTCTGCATGGGTTTCCTTTGGGTGAGTGTCTTTGAGGAGTGTGGTGTGTTCTCTCTGTGTCTGCGTGGGTTTCCTCCGGGTGACTGTCTGTGAGGAGTGTGGTGTGTCCTCCGGGTGACTGTCTGTGAGGAGTGTGGTGTGTTCTCCCTGTGTCCGTGTGGGTTTCCTCTGGTTGCTCTGGTTTTCTCCCACGCTCCAAAAACACACATTGGTAGGTGGATTGGCGACTCAAAAGTGTCGGTAGGTGTGAGTGAGTGTATGTCCAATCAACAAAGACCAATCACTTGCGCCCAGTGATTCTGGGTAGGCTCCAGACCCACTGCCGCCCTGAACTGGATAAGGGTTATAGACAATGAATGAATGAACTATATGGTGGTTTAATAAAGGACTTCTTCCAAAACACATTGGAGTTTACAGTGGATTGTCTCTGGGCTTAGTTTAATCTGTAGGAATTCAGACCAGAAGATTCTCAACTTCTGGAAAATTGTCAGTTGCATTGTCACTGAGAATACACACTTTCTTATTTATGAACTTTTCAGATAGTAGCCTGCCACTTCACTTCAAGCAAACACAATACTTGTGATTTTCGAACACGTCAGTCAAACAGCCCCCTCCTGTCACAGTAGGCGGTTTTTCTAATGTTAAGTGATCAAACCTGCCAGACGTTCTGTTAATAACTAAAGACTGACTTGCAGTATTATACTGGGCTCTGGTAGGGTGTATGGCAGTGTTGTGTTGTGTAGGCGAGTTGGGCCGTGCGGGGATGATGAATGTGTCCTGTGTGTTCCTGCGCTGTCAGGCGTTTCACAGGAAATTCAGTCTCCCACTTGTCCTCCCCCTCCTTGGCTGTTTCCTCTGGGTATGAAACACTAGACCACTGCAGTGTGTGTGTGTGTGTGTGTTTGTGTGTGCCTGGGCCAATGTCACCCCAGACCTGCACTGTCAATGTCCCCGGCCCCCACTAATGCTAATGCTAGTACTAGCACTAATGCTTTGCTCAGCTATGCGCAATGACGCGGCATTTTCTATTTCTGTTTTGTTACCACAAGCTCTATCTCATCTCAAAGGACAGCAGAGGAGACACACACACACACACACACACAAATATCTGACTGAAAACAGAGATGACAACTTTCTGCAGTACATGAAAAGATGAGCAGGAACTCGACTGGGGTGGATCTTCCTGTTCTGTCCTTGCATAAGGTCAGAGAACTGCAGACTTCGGCTGAGCCCATACTGGATGGAAATATGATCGAGCGTTACGTATTCTCAGAGCTTCAGAATCAATCCCGTTGTGCCCTTGCTGAGATAAGATCTTGCAGATTTGTACTTCAGCAGTCATTGGTAATGGCGCTAGATGATAATTTTAAAAGCCCAACTGTTCAAAATTCAAAGCAACCCTTTAATCAAATATTCATTTGTTCTGGGGTTCTGTTGAAAAAGGACATGATAAAACATCTTCTAAGCTACTTTTTTTACTTGATGTTCCTATCTCTGATCACTACTTACTGAAGGCACATTTTGTCATGTGTTTTAAAAGGGTTCTGAAATGTGAGCGAATGAAGGATAAAATACACCCAGTCTTAACTATAATTTAAAGTAGTCTTTGCTGTACCAAGAACAAAGATGAGCATTTTCTTGCTGATCAGGGTCCTATCCTCCATGGCACTGCAGTGAGATTAGCCAGGCTTTAGCTGTAACCTTTAAAATGACGAAAGGATGACGTGCCACTTCTGTGAATGAACGCTACAAATTTATTATGATCAGTGAATTCAGCCACGACACTGTGGACAACTGTGCATCAAGAAAACTGAACTCTCTGATGCAACTTCATATGTGCCTATAGTCAGCAATGATGTCTGAGGTGAGTGTATTTAATGACTAGCTTAAATGCTATTGTCACTGAGAATGCTAGCTTAAATGCTAGTCATTTAAGCTAGCATTAATTTATAGATCTAATGATGTATAAACGTCCCCTCCAGGGTGTATTCCCGCCTTGCGCCCGATGATTCCAGGTAGGCTCTGGACCCCCGTGACCCTATATTGGATAAGCGGTTACAGATAATGGATGGATGGATGGATGATGTATAAACTTTAGGCACAAAACACAGTGCCTACATTAATTATATTCGGGGTAAAAGGGAAACTTTTTTTCAGGGAGCTAGCTTGGCGTTTGGTCGCGTGCTGCTGCTGTGACCATCCCATCCAGACTGGTCAGCCTGAGGCTGAGTCACAAAGCTGACTCACCTGAGTCTAAAGCTGTGGAAACATGGCTGTCTGCCAGATCCATTAAGCAAGACACTGCTGATAAAATATGTGTGTGTGTGTGTGTGTCTATATGTTGTGTAGAGATGTGGCTATGTGTTTGTTTATGCATTAATGGCATAGTTCATGATTGTAATGAAAAAACACTTTTTATAAAATTACATAAGATGTTTCCTCATCATTCGCTAGCTGTTGTAACCAGTGTGTTAAGCTAATTTTTCTCTCTCTCTGCTTATGGCAGAGGCATCTGGAGTTGTTTTGTCAACGGAGAGAACTCCAAACGTTGAAAAGAATGAAACGATATGAGGACATTGCACTATTTCTGTCCCAAATGTGGGTGATATTGACATATTTTTGCCTTTTTTGGATCACATAAGGTGGAAATATCTCCAAATTTGGAAAACAGCTAATCGTGTTACCTAAAGTGCTACCAAACTAAACGACTTTACTTATAAATGAGTTTCTGTGGGAATTCAAACAGTGAATTAAACAATGTACAGACCAGTTACACTTCAGCTACGTTCAAACAGCAGTCATTTTTCTCCTCAAACTCGCCGGTCCACCTTAAAAGACGCTGAGCTTAGAGCTGCATGTCACACCCTTGCCCTGTCTCCTCTTTTCCTTCTCCGCCATGTGCTCTGTTTGTTTTGGTCCCTTGTCTCCACCTTAGCTCCGCCCTCTTGGTCAGCGTCTCCACCTGTGTCTCCTCTGTGGTCCTGCCTCTCAGGTGTTCCTCGTTTGTTCTGTTGGTATTTACAGTCCCCTTGTTTCTGTATCCCCGGTCTTGTGTGTGGATGTGTGTTTCTGGTTCTCTTAGTTTGCCCATGTCCACCCTGCTTCACGGCTATTTCCTGTCTGTCCTTGTCTAGTCCTGTTTAGTTTTATCTAGTTTACTCGTGTTTGTTGTGTTCTCCCTGGTCTTCCCTGTCCAGCCATGACACCGCGTTTCCCCACAATTGTAGATGTTCCCTTTAATTTGTTTGATTCAATGATTGATGATTTTTGGGAAGACATAAACTAGTTTAATCTTTAAAATAAGGTAATCCACTTGAAAGAGGAAGCGCAAAGTCAATGGAAATATATCGGAAGTTTCCAAAACCAAAAAAGCAAAAACTGCATGTAAAAAAACAGACTTAACCAACCCTCAAATAAACAACACATACAACACTCATCTTTTAAAAAGGAAAGGCAAATATTCAGCGTTATGAGTCCTAAAAGATGTGGATTAAATAGCAAATAGACAATGAATTAACTGTGGAACCCAGAGCTCACTCTCACTGAACGATGTTGAGTCCATGTTCAATGATGTGTCAAGAAGAAAATGCAAATTCTAAGGCTGAACTGTAGGTGCTGAAAAATACCTCTGTAATTTTTTTTGAAAAACTGAAAGCAGAAATGGAAGCTGTAATACAGGCAAAGCCAGGCCACAGTAAATCAAAATAATAACGTTTTTCACTGTGGGGATTCTGAGCAGTTTACTATTTTCTTCTTGAATTTATTATGTGTCCTTGGAATTTTGTAAAATTCTAATAGATACAAACATGCTGTATATATATATATATATATAAATTATATAATTAATATGAGACATGTATTAGACTCCACATACTGCCATTATAAGTATCTAATGTGTGTGTTTGTGGGTATATGCTTGTATCACATCCATAAAGACCAGGCTATCTGTACTACACCAAATCCTATGATGACATACGAATGGCCGTATGACATTGTCATGCACTACCTTCTACATGATTTTAATTCCAACCAGCTCTGTGTTGTATAACCCTAACGGAACTCTGTATTCTCACAGTGGGTGCAGTCCTTTGAGATAAATAGGAAATGGAGAAATTCCAACCACGATTCATAACAGGCACGACAGACGCTTGGCTCATCGGCTGCGTGAATCAGGCCATATTTTGTTAACTCCATCATTATATGCAATAAATGACACAGCACGACACGTAATGGTAATCCCATAATTCTCTCACTGAGATTTGCTGGTATTGTATTTGTGAGTCACATCGCCTCATTTTGCAGCAATCAGTGAATTTCAGTCACTCAGCTGGAGGCTGCCTCGAAAGCTTTGTCATTATCAAACATAGGAGGAGCATTTTATTGATCCAGCACATCATTCAGAGATCTAACCTGCTGTAAGAGATTCATTAATATTAATATGTTTAAGAAATACAGTGAAGAAATTGATGAATGCTATTAAATTCTTTAATAGCATTCTTTGTGCATTACAGGAATTTGTTTAATATTTCGACAAAGTCAAAAATATTAGGTCCATCCATCCATTATCTGTAACCGCTTATGCAGTTCAGGGTCACGGTGGGTCCAAAGCCTACCTGGAATCATTGGGCACAAGGCGGGAATACACCCTGGAGGGGGCGCCAGTCCTTAACAGGGTAACACACACACTCACACATTCACTCACACACACACCTACGGACACTTTTGAGTCGCCAATCCACCTACCAACGTGTGTTTTTGGACTGTGGGTGGAAACCGGAGCACCCGGAGGAAACCCACGTGGACACAGCGAGAACACACCACACTCCTCACAGACAGTCACCCGGAGGAAACCCACGTGGACACAGCGAGAACACACCACACTCCTCACAGACAGTCACCCGGAGGAAACCCACACGGACACAGGGAGAACACACCACACTCCTCACAGACAGTCACCCGGAGCGGGAATCGAACCCACAACCTCCAGCTGTGTGACTGCGACACTACCTGCTGCGCCACCGTGCCGCCCCCCCCCCATTGGGATTCCAAGTAACGCAACTGTGTGGCCAGATGATCGGTCTTAGCAGCCTATCCATGTCTAGAAGTTTAAGAGAACCGAATTTGCTTAACTCTCCCTGGGTGCAGGATTACCCTTCATCTTCCCCAGTCACTGATTATAGCCAAAGCAGGCATCTATTTGCTGATACAACAGAACTGGGTTAATGTTCTCCTCCAAGCTCATAGAGCTGTCCAGCAGTAGTTTGAAAGAAAGTGGATCTTGGGCTTCACAGTTCTCAGAGGAAGCTAGTTCTCGTGCTCTCAGTTTCGGTTGATTGTGTGACAGGGTGATTCCAAAGAAAGAGATAGAATAGAGAAATTGGGGAGATGATTGGAATTTAAAAACAAACCCCATTTCCAGAAAAGTTGTGTTTCAAAATGATTCATTTAAAGGAGATGCTCACGATTGTAATCAAAAATGTTTTTTTTTTTTTTTTGTAATATTGACTTTTTTTTTTGCTGTTTCAGATCACTTAAGGTGGAAATATCACCAAATTCGAGAGATGGCCATTACTACAAAACTAAACAACTCGAGTTACAAATAAGTTTTTATATCGTTTCTTTTTAAGTCAGGGCTCTGTTCTTGATTGTTTGATTTTTGTCATCCTTCATCTCAGTCCTGCACTGTCGTGATGCTCTTTATCTGTATGTTATAACTTGTAATGTTTTGTTTTTGTGTCTGTTCCTATGCTCCATCGCCTAAGCCTCCAAAGCTCTGTGAGGAGTGTGATGTGTTCTCTCTGTGTCGGCGTGGGTTTCCTCCGGGTGACTGTCTGTGAGGAGTGTGGTGTGTTCTCTCTGTGTCGGCGTGGGTTTCCTCCGGGTGACTGTCTGTGAGGAGTGTGGTGTGTTCTCCCTGTGTCTGCGTGGGTTTCCTCCGGGTGACTGTCTGTGAGGAGTGTGGTGTGTTCTCTCTGTGTCTGCGTGGGTTTCCTCCGGGTGACTGTCTGTGAGGAGTGTGGTGTGTTCTCCCTGTGTCTGCGTGGGTTGCCTTGTGAAGGACTGGCGCTCCCTCCAGGGTGTATTCCCACCTTGCGCCCAGTGATTTCAGGTAGGCTCTGGACCCACCGTGACCCTGAGCTGGATAAGCGCTTACAGATAATGGATGGATGGATAGAATTCAATTCCAGGAACACATTCCTAATAATTTATGACAGAGGCATGTTTACCACTGTGTTGCATCACCTCTGCTTTTAACGAGATTCTGTAAATGTTTGGGAACTGAGGAGGCCAATTGCTGTAGTTTTGAAAGTGAAATATTTTCCCATTGATGATTGCCATAGAATTTCAGCTGTGTCTCCGTTCTGATTTTATTTACATTTTACACATTGTCCCAACTCTTCTGGAAGTGTGATTTTTTTTTTAAATCTACAAACCCGTAAAAACATACTAGCAAATTTTCCTTTTCAATATCTGACAGAAGTTCTGTTGATTATAATCAGTAAAAAACATCTTGAATATTCAAAATATCTTGAGTGTCCTTGAAATCTTTTAATTTTTCACTTTCTACGAGACATGAAATTATGGAATATAAATTTATGAGCTGCAATTAGCGCTGGAGAGGTTAAAGGACCACTGCATGTGGTGTTTAACATTCTGGTGTGCCGTAATTAACATCTCATTAAGAGACTCTTAAAACACTTCAACTGAGCTTGCAGAACTCAGAGGCAAGAGAACGGGTCACTGGCCTCTCCTTGTTTCATTAAACAGCTCCTGTAAATGTGCCTTTAGATTAATGCTGATGGCCAACAATTTGATGGATCCTAAATGACCAATTTATCACTGATATTGTTTTAAATAACTGGAATATTTCATGCAACACACAGCATGTAACTAATAGCAGTAGGTGTGTCTTTCAAATGGAAGTACATTAAACTGCTGTGGATCTCTCATAATACCTGCTTGCAGATGATGAATGGGTGATATATTATACATGACAGCTTGGAACCTACCAAACAACTAATCAACCAACTTTGTCACCTGAATAAAACGATTCTATTAAAATGCTACCACTGCCGACATTCATAAGTATTAATCCCATTATGAAGAGGCTTTATCTATCTTGGTATTTTTGTGGGTTAAGTTCTGAGACTCCAGCGGCAGAGGCCTGGGTCCTGATGTGGTGAACTGCATCAGTAATTAATGGAGTGCATATTTTGTAGCAAGAATTTCAAACAGTGATGACACTACAGCAAGGACACGCAATGTCACTGATGCTCAGCACACTAGCACCTACTTGTGGAGCCTGTAATTAAGTATTTGAGAAACAGCACACCTTTCCGTACAATTCCTAACCGTGAGTATGTCTGTGATTGAGTGAGTGAGGTACAAAGCAACTCAATGTGGTGCTTTGCATTAAAAATCAAGCAAAGTACCACAATATTTATGCTTTTATCCATTGATATGACTAGCACTATACTATACAGCGTCAGATACACCATAAGCAAGTGTGTCTGAGATTATCGGACAACAGCTTAACGTGGTTTGAAGCTAGTGCTATCATGATGCCTAGCAACAGGGTGTTTTTCTCAGCTGGATGATTTTTATTCCCTCCATCACCTGCTTGCTCCCACAATCCTGATAACAGCACTCTACACTCCGTCACCACCAATCTCCATCTGCCCCCTGGCTACCAGCCTCTTGCTCCAGTCCACGACCCTGTGGATGCTTCGAAACGCTTTAATATATACCACTCCAGGAAAGTGGTCAGTTTAACGGCCCTTGTTAGGTCCCAGGAAGCACGGATGAGGAGATCAGCTGAATAAATCGAGCCTAATGTGAATCTGTGTGTGGAGCTGGTTGTTTTTCTGGAACTGTGCTCCAGCCACATGGCTGATGGGCATTCAGTGTCACGTCTTTTGATTTACCGTTGATAAAAAGGGAATGGAAACTCGAGTGCAGGGCAATTTATGTCCACAGTTGGGAATGAACAATTATTTACCAGTACATTTCCCATTACAGAAGTAATTCGCCGCTTCCTCAGAAATCTTAAATGCATAACTAATGGTACAGGTTAATAATAGAGTGTGGGCTCATATCTGACAGTTTTGTTTAATGTTGTAGCCTGAAAAACAAGCTTAATATATGCAGACATTATTCAAGTAGCCTTACACACCTTTGTTTACATGCACATGCAAGAACACACCGATTTATGCCAAATCTTGGGTTGTGGAAGATGTTTTCATTTTCATTTTCATGGCGTTAAGTTTGAGATGTGCTCAGTTTTGAACAATTCTGACCTGACTTAGCAGAATTTCTCCAGGTAGAGGGCGTGATCCCACTTCTGACACCACTTGTATTGAACATCAAAGACGAGAGAGACAGGAGACACAGCCATTCTGCTCCAGAGTGCTCTTTATTACACTCTAACCAAGGTGTGAGCAAGACAACGAGAGCAGGGAATGGCACTGATGTGTAGCAAGAGCTATAGCAATATGAGCCTTATTCAGCACTTCACACAGCTGGAAGAAAGTGAATACGCTCACACAAACCACCAGCCAAACCTAACACACACATAAACACAGTGACATCTGCCAAACACAGAAATAACCTCAAAAATACCTCTTCACACACGCCGCCTGATGCTGCGATACATTTTTATATACAAACAATAAAAAAGAAGTGGTGTTCAGCAAAGAGTGCACACTAACTGTGTTTACACTCAAACCGTTGCATCATTATGGCCGTATAGTTTATGCTTCACAGTCTCTTAGAAACCATCCTTTGCTTGGGATATGACAAGGATTTCAGTCTTTCCCCCTTTGGCTTCGTTCATTCCTCTGTGACCAGCTTTCCCTGTCTGGACGGGCTTTGATAAAGCTGGAATGGCCACCAGGGTGAATAATACAATCACAGGGGAGCACCTGCTGCCTCCTGCACAGTCTAGTCATTTGGCCTTTGTTTACTGCAGAGGATTACAGCCTGTCACTACTGGGCTTGTCATTCCCATATCACCACTCTCAATGACCACAACACAGATGGAATATTTCTTCAACATGATGTGGAACACTATTTAGCCAAAAGAGGCCATCTGACACGATCAGCAGAGGCCATGATGAATAAATGAGGCACTGACACAGACATCAGCCGCAACAAAAGTCCAGACAAGATGGCTGACGTTGACAAGCGAGGAATATCAGGTTGGGGTCGTCAGCATGATAAGAAAGAGATGAGCGAGCTGAAAAAGCTCTGCACTGTCGCTTCAGCTCAGCTTCTGCTTAGCATTCAGCAAACGGGACAGCGGGCATTTTCACTGGGCCGCAAAATAACGCACTTGCAATTTTATGCTGTTGCTGTACTAACAAAGCTTCATATCCATGAAATAGAAAGTTTAATGGAAAAGAAAATTAACAGCAATGTCTGTTAATGTCCAATTCTCTGTTATTTTGGGGTTGTTCCGTTTGTCAAGAAATCACTCAGTGTAAAGAGCAGTTGCACCTGTTATGGATGGGCGTTTAGATGTGTACACACAGCCTGTATAATGTCTATATAAGTACAATGGGAGCAATGTGTGAAGCAAGCGCAGATTTATAATTGCAAACAATTTTAGTTAGAAGTGCGGCACGGTGGCGCAACAGGTAGTGTCGCAGTCACACAACTCCAGGGACCTGGAGGTTGTGGGTTCAATTGCTGCTCTGGGTGACTGTCTGTGAGGAGTGTGGTGTGTTCTCTCTGTGTCTGTGTGGGTTTCCTCCGGGTGACTGCTTGTGAGGAGCGTGGTGTGTTCTCTCTGTGTCTGCGTGGGTTTCCTCCGGGTGACTGTCTGTGAGGAGAGTGGTGTGTTCTTCCTGTGTCTGCGTGGGTTTCCTCCGGGTGACTGTCTGTGAGGAGTGTGGTGTGTTCTCCCTGTGTCTGCGTGGGTGTCCTCCGGGTGACTGTCTGTGAGGAGAGTGGTGTGTTCTCCCTGTGTCTGCGTGGGTTTCCTCCGGGTGACTGTCTGTGAGGAGTGTGGTGTGTTCTCCCTGTGTCTGCGTGGGTTTCCTCCGGGTGACTGTCTGTGAGGAGTGTGGTGTGTTCTCCCTGTGTCTGCGTGGGTTTCCTCCGGGTGACTGTCTGTGTGGAGTGTGGTGTGTTCTCCCTGTGTCTGCGTGGGTGTCCTCCAGGTGACTGTCTGTGAGGAGAGTGGTGTGTTCTCCCTGTGTCTGCGTGGGTGTCCTCCGGGTGACTGTCTGTGAGGAGTGTGGTGTGTTCTCCCTGTGTCTGCGTGGGTTTCCTCCGGGTGCTCCAGTTTCCTCCCACAGTCCAAAAACACACATTTGTAGGTGGATTGGTGACTCAAAAGTGTCCGTAGGTGTGAGTGTGTGAGTGAATGTGTGAGTGTGTGTGTCGCCCTGTGAAAGACTGGTGCCCCCTCCAGGGTGTATTCCCGCCTTGCGCCCAATGATTCCAGGTAGGCTCTGGACCCACCACGACCCTGAACTGGATAAGGGTTACAGATAATGAATGAATCAATTTTAGTTAGAAACATTGTATAAACAAGTGTCCACACATCGTTGCCCATATTCTGTAACTCAGAAAATTTCCCTGTAATGATTTAAAATGTGACCGGCAGGAATTAATTAATGTAACCAAGAAATACTTACGTAGTCTAAAGACACACCTCATCAGATCAGGAATATGGCCACTTTGGTTCATTATTCTCTAAAAGGCTTGACATCTGGAAGAGCTCTTGTCAGTTTTATTCACCAAGGAACATGATGTCTTTGTTCTACAGTTGTATTTGTGGGTAACAGTATTTCTGTGCTGTCACGAGAAAAAAAAAAGGCACAGAGAGAAGTGGGGAAAAAAAAGGAACAAAAGCACGACTGTAGTTTAGACAGAGGGCAACAGACTGCTTTTATAGAATACAATGCAATATTAAAAACTGAATTTTTAGCTCAGTTGAGGTGAGAGGCACTGGAGTGTGTAACAAAGGCCAGTTTAATTCACCATTTATTTCTCCATATTTTATTAAATGTAAATGAATAATGTAAAATACCTGAACACAGTTGGTAATTTCAGCACCATGCAGCTTGACAACTCCACACAAAGCCCCTGAGGGGGTTTTGATCATTCACTATAAAAATACTCCTGTTTACACATACAGCAGGTTCAGAAAAGACAGAGAATAAGAGCACAAACGAGCAAAGCTCTGAGAATAATGGGAAGCTCAGAATTCACGAGCTTAAATAATAATCCTTCCATTATCTGTAACCGCTTAATCAATTCAGGGTCACGGTGGGTCCAGAGCCTACCTGGAATCATTGGGCGCAAGGCAGGAATACACCCTGGAGGGGGCGCCAGTCCTTCACAGGGCAACACACACTCACACATTCACTCACACATTCACACCTACGGTCACTTTTGAGTCGCCAATCAACCTACCAACGTGTGTTTTTGGACTGTGTGTGGAAACCGGAGCACCCGGAGGAAACTCACATAGACACAGGGAGAACACACCACAGTCCTCACAGACAGTCACCCGGAGGAAACCCACGCAGACACAGAGAGAACACACCACACTCTTCACAGACAGTCACCCGGAGGAAACCCATGCAGACACAGGGAGAACACACCACACTCCTCACAGACAGTCACCCGGAGGAAACCCACGCAGACACAGGGAGAACACACCACACTCCTCACAGACAGTCACCTGGAGGAAACCTACGCAGACACAGGGAGAACACACCACACTCCTCACACAGTCACCCGGAGGTCCCTGGAGCTGTGTGACTGCGCCACCGTGTCACCCTTAAATAATAATAAAAATTAATGAATTAATTTCAAAGACCAGTATCAAGAAAAATGGAATTATTCTTGCTGTTGACATCTGCAAGGTTTTAACTACAATGTGAAACATCTTCACTTATTCATCACTGTAGCCTGTCCATCTATTTACATTTGTGTGGTGTTTGGCAGAGCAACATACGATGTAGCATTAAGAGTCTTGCCCAGGGACTCTTCATATAACTCACTCTAAACAACACACACACACACACATATATATATATAAGCATAAGAAGCTTTCAGAAAAGGGCACATGTCACGGGGGTGTGATGAGTGGATTTACGGAGGCGGACACACTCGCTACAACACAGACAGTTTAATAAAGAGATAACACAATAAACAAACTGGACGAGAAACACGAAAACACTACTTAGCAACATAGGAATAGAGCAAGAGACAAGCAAGAGACCAAAGGCGAAAGGAGAAACGAGAATGAGAAACGCAGACTACACAACATAAACGAACTATAAGGTAAACACGAATGGGGCATGAAAGGAGCAAGAGAGACGAGCAAGAACGAGGACGAAAACACAACAAAACATAACACAATGAACGATACCAGGAAGTGAGGGAAGAGGGCTTAAATAAACGAACTTAACAAGAGACACCTGACACAGATAACGAAGGACAATGACAAAGAGGCGGAACAAAAGGTGGAGCTAGAGTGAAACGAGGGTGGAGATAGGAAAAACAACAAACAGACAGAAAGAGCCACATAGAAGGGGAAAACAAACAAGAAAGTGCCAGGATGTGACAGCACAAAAGAAGTCAGCCAATCAGAACAGAGGCCATTTACATACATCAGTATTTAAGGCACAATAACAGAAACATTCTTTTTAATTCTAAAAAAATAAAGAGAGTTTATAATTTTCACATTTTTAAAAACAATGAATAGGATTTTTAATAAGCATCTCCAGCAAAAATAACAACCCTCTGAGGTCCCTGAAAAACAAGTCAAAAAAATACAGTAACTAAGGTAACAGATCCAAGGCTTTAGTAATCATCCAAATCTGGCAATTTGTTCCAATGCACAGAGACATTTCTAACCATTTCTAGTCATGGAAACACACCGAGATACCCAGCAACACCTGCAGCTCGTATTCACGACAGTCCTGATCAATACGAGTGAAAGTGAGGCGCTGGCTTTGACGAATAGCCCAGACGCAAGCAAACTGATGCTGAGACGCAATACTCCATCTTCCTCCCCAGGCTCGACCGGCGTAGACAGAAGTGACATTCTTTGAAATGGGAGAAGACAAAAGACAAATGAATTCCTTTCTTTCAGGCAGGCCTTGTTTTTGTGGCGAGGGGGAGATTAAATACATGACGACGCAGATTGTTTCACAGCAAAGAGCAGCGGGGAAAACAGGCATTCTTGTCCCGGGTTAAGATTTACTTTATCTGAGGGACGCACACTGGCCTCACATAATTTCCATCATGCATTCACATCGTGAGCCACAGGCAGGGTATGGGATTGTGTGTGTTTGTGTGTCTGCGTGTGGGGGGATGAATTAAAGAGACAAGCATCTCTCCTGAATGCCTTGTTGACCAAAACACAGCACTGTAGCTTGTTTACCTGATGGAGAAGCCTGAAGGTTCATCAGAGTGACTGTAATGACACAGCAAGCCTAATTTCCTCTCCACTCTAATCAACTACGCCACTTTGTAGAAGCGCTATGATGATCCGTCACACAGAAAGGAGTATTATCCATGCTGTCAGTCAGCACCAACGACAGCATGCCCTGAGTTGGTTCACTGAAGATTTACAAGATATTTAAAGTCCCATTATTTGTAGACACCTCTTATTATCTGTGATTTCAGCTTCTTCATGGGGAGCACAGTGTATAAGTTTATAAAAAAAGCAGGAAATGAAAAAAGAGCTCCATCCAATGAGTTGCAGTTGGTGTAGTGTTTGTGATCAAGAAGTAATTATCAAGAATTATGCTCTTCCCAGTAAACAAGGAAGGTCCCTGGACGTTCAAAATAGGTCTAAAAGTAGTCTGTTCATCAAGGACATATTTTAAACATCAATGGACGTCCAAAATCCATCTTAATAAGTTAGTTAAGTTGTGACCAATCGATAACGTCAGTGGACGTCCAAAATGCGTTTTATACAAGAAATTTATTTCGGGACCAATTAATAACGTCAATGGACGTCTAATAGTCGTCTTTTCAATGTCTGTGTTTGGACGTCTTTTCAACTTTCATTTTCAACCTTAAGAGAACGTTGAATAGACGGCAGTCATTACATTATTTCAGCGTTGAATCAACAGCTAAATGTTTACTGGGTTATGTCCGAATGCCATCACCACAGGTTTGTCAAAGAAATATTGGGTTAGCAGATGTTTGTAATGTTTGTCAGCCACAATGTTTACCCTATGGCATATTCTACATTAGTTGAGGGTGTGCTATAACAATCAGACTCTTCATTTTGTGTTTTTGGTAAATTTGATATCAGATTAACCGTAGGATGTTGGCTATTTTTGATGAAGGGACACATCTGGGCGTAATCTGTCACTTTTTGCATTTATTGCCCAGTTACAGCACTGGCAAATGTTGTGTGCTCCGAATGTGGGCCAACGGTCATGAGCCAAGGCTGACTTGGGTTACAGCATTCGTTGTGTGGGCCCCAATTGTTGATTTGGCCCAGATTTGGTGCACAACACAGCTGATATCTGGCCCATATAAGGATGACCTCTGGCAGAGTTGAGGCAGCCAGATTCACCCTGAGTCAACACTGTCATTCAAGGCCAAATGTGGGTCATAAGAGGAGTGCAGATGTGTCATATTTGGGGCAAACATTCGTTGCTATCTGGGTTGTGAGACTACTGAACTGCTAGAGAGAAATAAGAAAGGAAAGGGGGTTGTAACTGTTCTCTCTTTAATCCCCAGCATTTAGCACAATGCTAGCCAACACGACAACACGTCTGGTACCTGGTTATTGAATTTGAAGGCTAGTCCTTTGCTCTGAGCATGCTGAGCAGTCCAATTATGTGTTTGTGACAGGTTGTGATGTGATAATTTCTCAGTGAATATCTGCATTGTGTAATAGGGGTGACCGAGGTCATAGGAGACTAGTGTGACCAGACGTCCTCTTTTACCCGGACATGTCCTCTTTTTTAGACTTAAAAAAATGTCCGGCCGGAATTTCACAAACGTCCGGGAGTTTGTTTTTCTAGAGCTTACATAGAACTTTGAGAAGTTTCGTTCACAAACTAGTCCCGCCCTCCCCTACTCCGATTGGTTCGCTTGAGTGAGAAGGGGGCGTGGTGAAGTAGCCTAAAACCTTCTGATTGGACGGTCTAACTGTAGAGCTACCGTTATTGGTCGATAACCTTCTCTGTAAACATTTAATTGCACACCAGTAGTTACGTCAGGCAAAGCTCACGTACCTACAGCAGCTATGCCGAAACGTAAATGTAAGTTCTCGGATGAATTAAAAAAGAAATTCCCATGTTTTGTGTAGCAAAAAAAGGTGTAAAGGACCTAAAAGCAGACGTAGGTTCAGCTAAACATACAACGGCAGCGAGAGGCGAGAGCTCATCAACCCCGCCCCCACATCCCTCCCCCTCCAGGAGGCGTGTCCTCTTTTTCACCATCTCAGATCTGGTCACCCTATAGGAGACAACTGTAGCATATGAAACTTAAAATACAGGGTACACTTACAGGGGAAGTTAACTGTAATATTTCTATTTTTAAATCTTACTTAAATGCTCAAGTGGCAAAGTAATCCCTGTCATCTCCAATCTGCCTAGCTTTGATAAGCTATAAGCTAACAATGTCCAGTTTAGAAACAGCATGTTCCCGATTCTCATTAGGTTCAGAGTCAGATTGTTGCCCAGTTTTCTGTTTAGTTTGTCCAAACTGAGACAGTAGGATTAGTGCTGTTCTAGTCAAACTATCATAACATGCTAATGAACACAGACATGCACTGGTACTGACTGCGTCCTGTGGTGTAATGTTACACATCTGAAATATAACCTCTTAATCATGGCAATCTGTGGGGTTTCATAAATGTTTATCCTGTGTAACTAGCTGGACAAATCTTAAAAATGACATTATATAACGTCCTCAGGTAAAAGGTGTCCATATTTCATGTGCTGGACACATTCTGAATACACTGTGATTTAATAAAACAGTGGCTTCTCTTTCATTAACCCAGCATTAAGATGCCTAAAGATGTTGGGGTATTTTTGCCCCCTTTTTTTGTTTGCCCAGGTTCTGACTGTCCATATCACTGTCACACAATGCCACCCAAGTATCTTTTCATCCTGCCTTAGTGGTATACATATTTTCCTCTCAGGTAAAACTCAAAAGCGTGTAACAACACCATTATCTCCTAACTAAAACCACTCTTCATATTTGATAAACAATTACCCATTTGATTTTGAAGGTTTGCTTTCCCCTTTGTGGACAAATGATAGTTATTGTGATGCTGGCACTGTCTCTTAGCTTCTGACAGCAATCAGAGCTTTGTGGAGGTCGGCAGTGTAAAAGTGTTGACTGAAAATAGCCCATCAAAACTGACAGTGGAGGCAGTCTTGTAATAACACCCTTCTGCTGGAGAACATTATGAGCTCAATTGCCACAGGCATTGTAAATCTTTTCACAGAGATAAAGCCACAAGGATCTAAATGTTAATAAAGCACTTTCTAAATATTGTTAATGTTACTTTAATACCCTAGTGCCTACTTGGACAGATTTATGCACCCAGGCCTGATGTAAACTAATATCTCCTATCACCATCTACTCTAATAAATAATGGAGCAAAATGCCATGGGATGTGTCTGTTGTGAATATACCAACATATCACTTGGTGTCACGATGGCATTGGGAAATGTGGGTAAAATATGGTCTCTGGAACATTTTGTGGGTTGGCACAGTTGCTGAAAGCCGATAATGTCCCAGCTTACCATCTGAATCACAAATACATTTCGGCAGATGTTCTAACACAGCTTTCAATATTTCAACTTCAGCCCCAGCAGGGAGAATTTATACCTGTGTCACATTTCCAAAGCTTTTTCTTCTTCCTCACCTTCTTCCTCTTCAGGTCATTCATTCATTGTCTGTAACCCTTATCCAGTTCAGGGTCGCGGTGGGTCCAGAGCCGACCTGGAATCATTGGGAGCAAGGCGGGAATACACCCTGGAGGGGGCGCCAGTCCTTCACTGGGCAACACACACATACACACATTCACTCACACACTCACACCTACGGACACATTTGAGTCGCCAATCCACCTACCAACGTGTGTTTTTGGACTGTGGGAGGAAACCGGAGCACCCGGAGGAAACCCACGCAGACACAGGGAGAACACACCAACTTCTCACAGACAGTCACCCGGAGGAAACCCACGCAGACACAGAGAGAACACACCACACTCCTCACAGACAGTCACCCGGAGGAAACCCACGCAGACACAGAGAGAACACACCACACTCCTCACAGACAGTCACCCGGAGGAAACCCACGCAGACACAGGGAGAACACACCACACTCCTCACAGACAGTCACCCGGAGGAAACCCACACAGACACAGAGAGAACACACCACACTCCTCACAGACAAATCAAATCACATCAAATTTATTTATATAGCGCTTTTCACAACTGATGTTGTCACAAAGCAGCTTCACAGAATTCCAGTAAGACAAGATTTGACATGAAATGTAAAGACAAATGTAAAACCCTCAAGTGAGCAAGCCAGGGGCGACAGTGGCAAGGAAAAACTCCCCCAGCTGAGGAAGAAACCTTGGGAGGAACCAAGGCTCACAAGGGGTGACCCATCCTCCTCTGGTCAATCTACTGGTGATGATAGTTAGTAGTCCATGAGAACTTCAGTGTAGGGACAGCTTCAAGGCACTTGGTGGTTGCTGGAGCGTGGGCAGCTGGTCTGAAGAGTGGAGGAGGATCTCGACAGTCATCCATCAGTGTCCAGACAGACAGGTGGGCAGTCGTTTACTCGGAAAGATGTAAAGGGATGGAATTAGTTTTGAACTGTTTTGTGTTTGTAAAGTAGAAAATATGAAAATTTCCAGAGTGTGGCTAATGACTCCGGCAGATCTGACTATGACAGCATTAACTAAAAGGAGAGAACCAGGAGGACACACAGACACGGGAGCATCCTGAAACACTGGCATCCCTCCGCTCCACCGTCAACAAACCTGAGTGATCGCGAGAAGCGGCGGGACGACAGCACCAGCGTCTCAGTATACTATAATTCCCTGTGTCCATGGACCCCCCGGATCTGCCGCCTTTATCTATGGGGGAGCATTAGCTACCAAATGATAAACTAAACAAATGAGTTTTTAGCCTACATTTGAAGATTGCGACTGTGTCTGAGTCCCGAACATTTTTTGGAAGATCATTCCAGAGTTGGGGGGCTTTATAAGAAAAGGCTCTTCCCCCAGCTGAGGCCTTCTGAATTCTGGGAACATTTAAAAATCCAGTATTCTGTGATCTGAGTGAACGTGGAGGCTCATAATAGGAAATTGTATCTTGAAGATATTCAGGAGCAAGCCCATGTAGAGCTTTATATGTTAATAACAAAATTTTGTAGTCAATGCGGAATTTAACAGGCAGCCAATGAAGTGATGATAAAACTGGGCTGATATGTTTAAATTTTCTAGTTTTAGTGAGGACCCTAGCTGCAGCATTTTGAACTAGTTGAAGTTTTCTTAAATTGCTGCTGGTGCATCCTGACAGTAGTGCGTTACAGTAGTCAAGCCTTGAAGTAATAAAGGCATGTACTAATGTTTCTGCGTCCTGGAGGGATAAGGCATTTCTAATCTTAGCAATATTGCGAAGATGTAAAAAAGCTGTCCTAGTGATACTACCTATGTGTTGATCAAATGATAAATCCGGGTCAATTATGACACCAAGATTTTTTGCTGCTGAACCAGGTTTAACTGGAAAGTTAGCTAGATCTAAAATTAAATCTGATAATTTATTTCTTGTCACTTTTGGACCCAAAAGCAGGACCTCTGTTTTGTTGCTGTTTAGAAGGAGGAAGTTACGCAACATCCAGCCTTTCACGTCTTTTACACAGTCCTCTATTTTCTTTAATCTGTGTTTGTCATCGGGCTTGGCTGAAATATACAATTGTGTGTCGTCTGCGTAACAGTGAAAGTTAATGTCATGGTTTCTTATAACTGTGCCTAGCGGTAACATGTATAATGTAAATAATAATGGTCCTAAAATAGAGCCTTGTGGAATTCCAAATCTTACTTTAGAATAATTTGAATTTAGATTGTTTACTTTTACGAATTGATAACGTTCCGTTAAGTAAGATTTGAACCATAATAGGGCTGTCCCTGTGATTCCAACCATGTTTTCTAACCTTTCTATGAGAATATTGTGGTCTATTGTATCGAAGGCTGCGCTTAGGTCAAGAAGCACCAACAGGGATACGTGGCCTTGATCAGAGGCAAGAAGAAGATCATTTGTTATCTTGACTAGAGCTGTCTCTGTACTATGATGTTGCCTGAATCCAGATTGGAATTTTTCATATATATGATTCTTATGTAGATATGAACTAAGTTGTTGGGCCACAGCTCTTTCTAAGATCTTAGACAGAAATGGCAAATTAGAAATAGGCCTGTAATTAGACAGTGTACTAGCATCAAGATTTGGTTTCTTGATCATAGGTTTAATAACTGCTAGTTTAAAAGCTTTGGGTACATGGCCCAGACTAAGCGATGAGTTTACTATAGTTAAAAGAGGATCAATAATAGCTGGTAGTACTTCTTTGAGCAACTTTGTGGGAATTGCGTCAAGTGTGCAAGTTGTACAGTTTGCGGAGGTGATAATCTTCTCTAGTTCTAATTGTGGGAGTGGGTAAAAGGTTTCAAGTCTTTCTTTTACAGTTATATTATGTTTTATTTCATTCACATCAGGTGGCAGCCAGGATGGATTTGATCCTGTGGCTAGAGTTTGTTGTCTAATATTCTCAATTTTATTATTAAAAAAGTCCATAAAATCTTTACTGGTGAGAGTTGCTGGAATTAGTTGTTCAGAACCTGCTTGATTTTTTGTAATTCTAGAAAACACACTAAACAGTGCTCTCGGATTATTTTTATTATTGGAGATCAGCGAGGCCAGATATGCTGAGCGAGCTTTAGTGAGGGCATTTCTATACTCTATAAGGCTGTCCTTCCAGGCAGAATGAAACACTTCAAGCTTGGTTGATCGCCATTTCCGCTCTAGTTTTCGTAATGTTTGTTTTAAAGTACGGGTCTTATCGTTATACCATGATGCGAGCTTTTTCTGTCTTATACTTTTATGTTTAAGTGGTGCTACCTTTTCTAAAGTAGATCGACAGGTATTTTCTAGGTAGTCAGTTAGTACATCTAGGTCCATTGGGTCTGATGGAGTTGGAACTGGGGTCGATAGTTCTGGTAGGTTTTCTATAAATTGTAGGGCGGTAGATGGTTTTATTATACGCCTTGTAGAATAGCGAGGGTTCTTACATATATTATGGATAAAACGTAGCTCATATGAAATTAAGTAATGATCGGAGATTGCTGAGGATTGCGGTAAGATATTAATTTTGTCAATGTTAAGACCTAGTGTCAGAACTAAGTCTAAAGTGTGGCTGCAGTAGTGTGTAGGCCCTGTTACATTTTGAGTAATACCAATAGAGTCTAAGATTGAGGTAAATGCCTTTTTTAGTGGGTCACTTTCCTTCTCGAAATGGATATTGAAATCTCCTACAATTATAACTTTATGATTGCACACCGCTAGGTTTGTAGCAAAATCGCTGAATTCTTTCAGAAATTCTAAGTAAGGCCCTGGTGGTCTGTAAATGTTGCATAATAAAAATGCGTCCTTTTTTGTGACCGGATTTGTAATAATAGTGGAGAGAACCTCAAAAGAAGAAAAGGTGTCACATTGTTTAAGACTAATTTCTAGGGTATTTTGGTAAATTACACATACTCCACCTCCTTTGCCTGATATTCTTGGGCTATGTGCATAATTATAGCCTAGGGGGGTGGCTTCATTTAGTGCTAAATATTCATTTGGTTTAACCCACGTTTCCGTGAGACAGAAAACATTGAATTTATGATCACTTATAATATCATTTACGATGAGTGCTTTTGAGTTTAGCGATCTTATGTTGAGTAACCCAAATTTTAGTTCTGAGGTGTTGCTGCTAGGTGTTGTGTATGATTTAATATTGATTAGGTTGCTGAAACAGGCTGATTTTGTTTTTCTACTTTTACATTTAGTTCGGGGGAAAGACACAGTCTCAATACAGTTGAACCTGGGTGACGCCTCAAGACAGTTCGCAGACGGTCGGTTTAGCCTGTCTGTCTGCGGCCTGGTCCCGGCTCTGGGTTGTCAGCAGCTATCTACACTACTCTGCCGACTAACTAAAAGACTATGTGCTATACTGCAAGAAAGTAAGGCAGCACCCTCCCGCGTGGGGTGGATACCATCCCTACCTATAAGACCAGGCTTGCCCTCAAAACGTAACCAATTGTCTATAAAGCCCACTTGATTTTCGGAACACCACTTGGACATCCAGCAGTTTAACGCCCAAAGTCTGCTGTAAGCTTCGTCGCCACGCCGCATTGGTATGGGACCAGAGCAGATTACGGCATCGGACATCGTCTGGGCCAGTTTAATCACCTCTGTAATATTACCCTTAGTTACCTCAGACTGCCGCAGACGAATATCATTGGCCCCTACATGAATGACTACCCTCGAATATCTCCTATTAGCTAACAGTCTAAGGTTGCCACTAATATCCGGCGCTCTGGCTCCCGATAAACAGCTAACTGTTACTGCCGGCGCCCCTAAAGGAGTAGCTAATTTCACGTGCCGAACAATAGAGTCTCCTATAACCAGAGCACTCTTAACAGGCTCCTCAGCGGGTGCTTCGCTGAGCGGGGCAAACCTGTTTGACACGCGAATCGGAGGAGCGTGGTGTCCCGGTGGGCTAGCTTTGGCCTCAGCGTTAGCATCAGCCTTAGCTTTCCGGCTATGACGCCGAGACGTCACCCATTCACCCCGCTGTGAGGGCTCTAACGCCGGAGTCGTGGGGGTGCTAACTCTCCCTAAGGCACCCGGAGTTGCTAACACTGAATCTCGCTGTTTATCCCTCAACAATAATAAGCTCCGGATGCGCACTTCTAGCTGGTCCACTTTATCCACCAGAGAGCTAACTAACTGACACTTACTACAAATACAACCACTATATTTATCGCTAGAGGTGGAAAAGGGCGTTAAACTAAACATGCCACACTCTGAACAGGCAAAACAGCCAGTAGTAGCCATGGAATTGCAGGTACTTACCGCTTTTAGTGAATTTTAGTAACTTACACCAAGAACGTTACTCCAGGGTCCGGTGGCAGTTTTAGTGCCTCTGTAATGAATATTCCTGCGGAGACAATCTAAAAGATAGATCTATGGATGGTTAGTAGGTTATAAAAACAGATATAAATATAGAAATAACAATGGAAACGATTAAACAGGAAAACCCGAGCGATCAAAACAGCTTCCAAACGGGTACAGAAACAGCCAAACGGGTTGCCAGATCTCTTAGAACAATCCCCTGTGAAACACGAAGACTACGAAAACATTTAGGAAAACAAAACGAGCAAGAGAACAACAGAATTCACAATGAAACAAACAAACTCAAACTCAAATTCAAACCAACAAAATGACCGATCACCCGACAGACAGTCACCCGGAGGAAACCCATGCGAACACAGAGAGAACACACCACACTCTTCACAGTCAGTCACCCGCAGGAAACCCACGCAGACACAGGGAGAACACACCACACTCCTCACAGACAGTCACCCGGAGGAAACCCACGCAGACACAGGGAGAACACACCACACTCCTCACAGACAGTCACCCGGAGCGGGAATCGAACCCACAACCTCCAGGCCCCTGGAGCTGTGTCTCTCCAGGTCAGTTTATTATTATTTTTTTATATACTTTTGCCTTAACAATGAAATGCCACCAGTGAAATAACTTTATTTGCAGTCCCTGTTCATTGAAGAAGGCTTTGAAACGAGGCTAACAAAATATGCAGAGTGACGTATGGATTGTAGAACTACAAACAGATCAGCATATATTTTCCTCAGTGTTTCTCTGGATGATAAACCGGGAATAACTCTTTTTGTACCTTAAAAAAATTGTTTAAAAATGTGCAGATGTTAAGAACCAGATCAAACTTCAAAGAAACTCTGTAGCTCTGAAAGCCTTTTCTGGAGTCGAAAGCTATAGAGCAAACTTTATATTTAAATGTTTATCGTTATTTTGGAACTTGAAGAAAGTCAGTAAACATGTTTTACCCAGTCACAGTTATGCTCCAGGCAAGAAGAGGTGAAAATATACCAGGACCGTTATTATTATATCAGCTTCTCTGCCCAGACTGTACTATTCGAGGGGTATAATGAGGGTCCGGTCCGCTCTGGGAGGAGATGGTCTTCACTATCAGCAAATTTAGTGACAGTAGGTCAGGACTTCTCCCAGAGCTTCCCTAAAGCCTCCAAGTGTTCCCAGGAGAAAGATGCCCAACACACACACACACACAAACACAAACACAAATACGCGTTTTCATGCACAGTCAGGACATTGCATTGAGCTGCTTTATTCTGTGTTGACTAATCCTTACCTTAACCCTAAGGACGGTCCCTAGAATTAGACGCAACATTGAGTGTGTATCTGTAACCTGTAATTATCCCCAATTATCCTCGACATCTGGAGTCAGCACAAACCAGATGCACTTTGTAGAATCTTTGAATTTATGGTGCTGCCAGTACAGTAAATATCAGAAGAAATGTTTAAGCTAAGGAGTGTGGTCTGTTCTCCCTGTGTCTGCGTGGGTTTCCTCTGGGTGCTCCGGTTTCCTCCCACAGTCCAAAAACACACGTTGGTAGGTGGATTGGCGACTCAAAGTGTCCGTAGGTGTGAGTGTGTGAGTGAATGTGTGTGTGTCTGTGTTGCCCTGTGAAGGACTGGTGCCCCCTCCAGGGTGTATTCCCGCCTTGAGCCCAATGATTCCAGGTAGGCTCTGGACCAGGGGCGATTGCTCTAAGAAATTGCTCTAAGAAGCTCAGCTTCCCCTAAAATGTAAAAAAATAAGTGATCAAATGTATACTGTAGTGTGTACATGTCATTGAATAAATATGCACTACAACGCGCTCAACTTTTGTTCAGAATCAGCTTCTTATCACTGGTAAAGACGCGGCTTTCCTCTCAATCATTCCCGCAGCTTCACAGTGCTTTAAACAGTGAGGACGCTGAGCGTCCACAGAGTTCAATAGCGAAGCAGCGAAGTGCAGCGAAACGAGATGAGTCATTGGATAAATGCTGGGCTTTGTCCCGCCCATCGGACGCTCAGCGTCTCTGGGGGTCTATGGGGCAGTGGGCTGGCCTCGGCTGGCCCGGACGCTCAGCTTCTGCATGATGATTGGATGATCTGTCTGAGGCTGAATCCCTTTTTGATTGACAGCGAAATGAGCGAATCAGCGATCCTTTGGTGTAAAGATCCGTGGGAGCACAGGCGGACACACTTCACATGGGCCAAGGCCATTTAAGCCTAGCTCTGCTGGCCATTGAGAGGACACTAGTCAAGTCCCTGGAAAAGACGCCTTGTTGGTACGACAGGGTCACAGATCATTTTCTTAAAAAGGAACGGAGGGTAGAATTTACGTATAAATAAACCCACACATTTTATGATGTAGGCCGAAATTGAGCTTCCCCTCCTTGAAAGACCAGCATCCGCCACTGATCTGGACCCACCGCGACCCTGAACTGGATAAAGGTTACAGATAATGACTAAATGAATGTTTAAGCTACAGTCTTAACAAGTACAAATTCTCATCTTCTCGTGCTGTTGAAAACAACCAGCATGCTTAAATTATAAACATGTATTAATGAATAAATTTAACAACTAATGTGTTCCTCAAGGCTCTGAGGTTACCATCTCTGCTCTTTAGGACAAACCGGGACTAATGCCTTCCATTCTCTTTCTGCTGCATCCTCTATTTAAAGAAATTAATGAAATAATCTTAGTGTTTGGCTGGAGGTAACCACTACAGATCTAAAACAGTGCACTGTTCCATTGTCAGCAACGCAGTTAAACAGAGAACGCTGTCTGTAAAAAGGTTTAGAACCGATTTGCTCAGTTGAATTGATTCCACTAATAATATTGTACCATAATGTTGTAGTAATTTGTCCAGCACACATCATTTCTACTTAAATATACTGTAGCTTATAAAGACAGTGCAAATACAGAGAGAGAGCTAATGCATTTCACAGCTTCAAAAGAATGGAAAAAAAAATGACAGTTTTAGAACCACAAATTCAGATTCACCTCCAGAGAAACTAATTCAGTTCCACTCCCGGTTTTAGCCTCTTGCCACACACTGGCACAGGGGCCCACAGCATTAGTTCCTTTGCTCTTTTTAAATAAATGTTTATTTAAAGTAAATATTAATAAGGTTTCAATTAGATCCCATATTTAACAATTACATAAACAACCCACTTGTTCTTGTTGAAGTGATGAGTAATTGGAGTGGGTGTTATGGAGAAACATTTAAATGTGAGGTCCCTGGATATGGAAAGCAAACGGGTCACAGCAAAGCAACCTCTCTCGTGTTATTTGATGACATTTGTGACTACAAAAGTGGAAGTGAGTGGATTTGAATCGCTCATTTATTCATCTTCTGTAACTGCATCTTCTGTAACACACCGAACAGGCGCTCAGGACTCCACACACTCGTCCAGTCACTCACACACTCATCTACCAAACAACTACCAACATGCGTTTTGGGATTGTGAGAGGAAACCAGAGCAATATGTGGATTTTAGCGAAGTGATGAGGTATGTACAGAATATGAGCCTTAAATCCTGAAGAATCCAGTAAATACGGGCTGTTCCACTGCAAGGCCAAGTGCTAAATGTTTTGACGCAGAGTCAGACGTGGCTTCCCCACTGACACTAAATGAATGGCATGTTCACTTCTAGAGCAAATCTGCCGGTCTGCTCTCAAATAATCCCAAACTAATTACAGAGAGCTGTCTTCAGCAAGCCCCTGCGCTATCTTCTGTGTCACACTCTCTGGTTAATCAAGCCTTTTCAAACTAATTATGTGAACTGTCTGGAGAAAATGTGATTAAAGTTGCTCCATAGCTGCTATCTGTAATACAAGGCAAACACAGTGTCGTGCAACAAGCCACAAGACAACTTCTTAATGCTGAACCGCCAACAGAGAGCAGCACAACTACCCACTGCTCCATACTCTCCCCAGACAGATATTAACACGGAATAACATCAGGACACAAGTAATGTTCTTTATTTCTCTGGATAAGTGATGCAATAACAAACAACCCCATGAATATCAGTAACATGGGTGTGTTATTCTTAAAGAGCTAGGCTAAAACAGTGTACGGAGTCTTGCTCAAGGATTCAGCATGGTGTGGTTCCCTCGGAAGGAACTCAAACTCCAGTCTTCTGCAGAGAAACCACATGTGCTACTCACCACAGCTGGAGTTATGTAATAACATATTTTTGGGAGTAGAACCACACCTAAACTCCTCCTCTCAGCCCTATATACACCCTGTGAACTCACTCCATTTCTGTGTCGGACAAACTCCCTCCCACCTCCACCCCGTCTCCAGCATTTTTCCTTGTATTCATCTTTCCAACGGGGGCGGGAAGGTGAATACACCCTGAACTCCTGCTCAAAAACATATCTGGGTTCACTTCCCCATTTCAGCCGTTATGGGCATGGTCCATTTTAGTAAATACACTAATAATCCTAAAAAGATCAACAGCTACAACAAAAATAGTAAAACTATGAGGACAAAAAAGCTTGGAAAAAGGTGACTTAGTCATAATTATGTCACTGATTATTATATTATCGATATGTTGATTGGACACTGGGGCGGCACGGTGGTGCAGCAGGTAGTGTTGCAGTCACACAGCTCCAGGGACCTGGAGGTTGTGGGTTCGATTCTCGCTCCGGGTGACTGTCTGTGAGGCGTGTGGTGTGTTCTCTCTGTGTCTGCGTGGGTTTCCTCCGGGTGACTGTCTGTGAGGAGTGTGGTGTGTTCTTTCTGTGTCTGCGTGGGTTTCCTCCGGGTGGCTGTCTGTGAGGAGTGTGGTGTGTTCTCTCTGTGTCTGCATGGGTTTCCTCCGGGTGACTGTCTGTGAGGAGTGTGGTGTGTTCTCCCTGTGTCTGTGTGGGTTTCCTCCGGGTGACTGTCTGTGAGGAGTGTGGTGTGTTCTCCCTGTGTCTGCGTGGGTTTCCTCCGGGTGACTGTCTGTGAGGAGTGTGGTGTGTTCTCCCTGTGTTTGCATGGGTTTCCTCCAGGTGACTGTCTGTGAGGAGTGTGGTGTGTTCTCCCTGTAACTTAGTACTAACATGTACCAACGTTAGACACCAATTACAATTAGTGATTTCACCTAGATGCACTCATTATAGATGCAGTTGTTCACAAGTACAAACAATTTCTGTAATATCCAGACACAAGGGGATCATTTGACACATAACTCAAGGTCATCTTGCTCAGTGCCAGGTGTTAACTAGACGAGTAAACCAATAACCCTCAGCTTTTAGCTAAGCAACAGTGCAACTTCATTCTCTGGAGTAATGGAGCTGTTTCCAGTACCGTCACGACGAGCTGGAGTGTTGTTTGTGATCTAAAAAGTATCATACAACGTCGGTGCCTGATTTACAGAAGTATTTGTGCAGCTGAATACAATGATATCCTCACAGCAATGCCCCGACATCCTGTGTAAACACTTCTCAGCAGAGTGGAAGCTGCTTTTGCAGCAAAAGAGGACGAAGTCCCGATCATATCTTTCCTTTCAAAAGAAACATTGGGCGAGTGGGCGTCCAAAATCTTGTTAACAGTTTTTTCTTCTGCTGATTTTCTTTATACACAGGCTTCACCATGAAGTGATTTATTTGCTTGGCTTATTGGATCCCTCATGAGTGGGAGTTAACATAATATCACAATGCCATTTTTATACAGGCGCATGTTATTCTTCATCTATTTTGTGGAAATGAGAACAATTTTACAACCACAATGCTTAAAATACAGCGCAATACTACAGCCGCTGCATGTAAATGAGGCTCCTGAAAGCATTCTACAGGAAGAATTATGCCTGTGGTATTTATGGTGTGACTCATGCTTTAAGGTCACCTCCTGGATGCAGACTGCTCATGAAGGAAGATCAACTTCTAATGAGTGCTGCAGGCAACGGAATAAGAGAAATCACACAGCCTTTGAAGTAACAGAGGTATGGAAGGAATGGATGGATTGCAGCTGCCTCACTGTATCTCTGAATCTAATCGCAGCTTTACCCACGGGGCGCAGGAACAGTCGCATTATTGCAGCAATCAGTAGCAAACAATCACGCATTGCTTTATTTTTTTTGCTTAATTAAACCGGACATATAGACGGAGCTTATGCAAAAACTTCACCTAATGAGTTTTCTCCCTCGTTATAGCCATTTGGCTTCTCTTTGTGATTTACTCCTCGGCTTCTGTGTGTTCTGTAAACGCCTGGGAAGAATCTCTTGTATTTTTGAGAAACTCTTGCTTGCAGACACACATTCTCAATTGTTTTCTCACATAAATTACGAGAGAAGATTTGATTAAAAAGATTAATATTTCTTCCTAGGGAGCTAAATACCAAATGAACAAAATTTGAATTTTAATACACACTTACACAGGTTTATACAGAGCCTCTGAAAGGATGGGTTGTATTCTGTTTAAAAAAAACCCCATACTTTCAGGTTCTACCCAGGTAAAGTAAACACCAGATACTATGGGGTACTTTTAGCATCTAATGTATAGTTGTAAGCATCTTAGCAACTTAAAAGATCATCAAACAGTACAGTATATACTGCTCACTTAATAGTGTCTGTGTCTTAGGTGCTCACTTAATATTATTTATTCATTCATTCATTCATTCATTCATTCATTATCTGTAACCCTTATCCAGTTCAGGGTCACGGTGGGTCCAGAGTCTACCTGGAATCATCGGGCGCAAGGAGTGGGCGCCAGTCCTTCACAGGGCAACACACACACTAACACATTCACTCACACACTCACACCTACGGACACTTTTGAGTCACCATTCCACCTGCCAACATGTGTTTTTGGACTGTGGGAGGAAACTGGAGCACCCGGAGGAAACCCACGCAGACACAGAGAGAACACACCACACTCCTCACAGAGAGTCACCTGGAGGAAACCCACGCAGACACAGGGAGAACACACCACACTCCTCACAGACAGTCACCAGGAGGAAACCCACGCGGACACAGGGAGAACACACCACACTCCTCACAGACAGTCACCAGGAGGAAACCCACGCAGACACAGAGAGAACACACCACACTCCCCACAGACAGTCACCCGGAGCAGGAATCGAACCCACAACCTCCAGGCCCCTGGAGCTGTGTGACTGCGATACCTACCTGCTGCACCACCATGCCACCCACATATTATCTATTTCTTATTTTTTTATATATAATCACTAAATATTTTCTCTTGCTCAGCTCATACTCACCCTATATATTATGTATTATATGCCTCATTTAGTTTTTAAGGCTCTGTAGATATATGAAAAATTTTGTTTCTGAATTGTAGCGAAAAGCCCCCAGCAATCTTCTGTCTAGTGAAGTGTGGTCATTAAGATCGGTAAGACCACACTTTTACAAGGTTCTACTGAGGGAAAAGACATGTTGATATTGATTTGATTGGAAATATTTACTGCCCGGTTCATTTCCCATGGGGTCTACATAACAAAGCTTGATTTCCAGCACGACCGGCTTTCACATCACTCCGGCTTCGTTTCTCTGTTTCTCCATCTCTTTGCCGATCGATCTTTCGTCCATCACTCTCCACATAACACCCACAACCTTGCGCCCCCCCTCCCACCCTCAACCATGCCGCAATGTATTAAGTGCTTGTTTGGATCAATTTAATGTGCAGTGATAGCACATTCACGATGTGCTGACTGGCCAACTAAAGTCATTACTCGCAGAGGCACTGTTTTTCTCTGGGCCTGAAAAGACCGAGTCTCAGGGCCAAGAAGTGGAAAGGCTGAAGCACTTTTCTGAGTGAATTACAAATGCAAATCAAGTCAAAAATTATGTCGTAGCTTTTCATGAATACCACATGCTGACAGTCTGGTACACTATCCTTTATCTTATGTACGCTTAGGCCACACTGGTCAGTGTCCAACTTGAAGAGTCTTTATCATTCAAACATACAGGGGTTGGACAATGAAAGTGAAACACCTAGTTTTAGACCACAGTAATTTATTAGTGTGGTGTAGGGCCTCCTTTTGCGGCCGATACAGCATCAGTTCGTCTTGGGAATGACATACACAAGTCCTGCACAGTGGTCAGAGGGATTTGAAGCCATTCTTCTTGCAGGATAGTGGCCAGGTCTCTACGTGATGCTGGTGGAGGAAAACGTTTCCTGACTCGCTCCTCCACAACACCCCAAAGTGTCTCAATAATATTTAGATCTGGTGACTGTGCAGGCCATGGGAGATGTTCAACTTCACTTTCATGTTCATCAACCAATCTTTCACCAGTCTTGCTGTGTGTATTGGTGCATTGTCGTCCTGATACACGGCACCGCCTTCAGGACACAATGTTTGAACCATTGGATGCACGTGGTCTTACTGGTGCAGTGTGCAGTTAATGAAGATTGTCCACCAGGCTGCTCCAATTTAGCCATGAAACCTCCCACACTACAATGACAGGTGTTTCACTTTCATTGTCCAACCCCTGTACATTCGACCCACCATACAGATATGGTATCTACATTTTTGTTAATACTGACAGCTACAAAGGTGATAAAGTACAGCAAATATCAGGCAACATTTACATATTTTGTTTTTGAAATAAACATAAATGCAAAATTGTGGTGTACGTACGAGGGTCTTATGTTAGTCTAAATTTAATGAAGCTTGGAGTCTACCAAGGTCTAAAAGGTGCAGGGGTGTGTATGAAGTGTGCTGTCATTGCACTTCCTGTTAGTAAGTAATTGATATAGTATTAATATTATGTGTACTAGCCTGCCTAACCCATACTATAAAGCATAGCATATAACATAGTATATATTCTACAGTATTTGTGTGTAGTACATGACTGGGATGCAGTGAAAAACAAAGGTCTTTTAACCATGAAGACGTAAACTAAAAACACTGGCGAACCTTAGCATGGTGGTCTCTTAGCAACTCATGATTCACAGCTGCAGGGCGGGACTAGAGCAGGGAACACTTGGAAACAGGAAGCAAAACAAAACATATGAGCATATGGACAAGAAGACAAGTGCAACACATAGGCAGAAGGTGGCTTTGCTGCATCAGTGCGTGGGCAACACTCTGTCATAGGATTCTTCATTGTACAAAAGGGTGCTTGAGGACATTGTGAGGCCATCTGCCAGGAAATTGAAACTAAGTTGAAAGTGGACCTTGCCACATAACAACGGCTCCAAACATTTCAGGAAATCCTCCAAGGAATGGCTGAAAAGGAAGATGGTGGGATTCTGAAAGGCCAAGTCAAGGCTGTGTTCTGAGATGATTTGGGGAGAGGGGGGTTCAAAAGAAAGAAAGAAAGAAAGAAAGAAAGAAAGAAACATCTCAAACATCTCACAGCTGAAAGAATTCTACACGGAGCAGTGGACAAAAAAAATGTCGACCAGTCGAGTTTATAAGAGTTATAACACATGGCAATACAGAGCTGTGTTGGCTAAAGGGGGCAATACAGAGCTGTTAGATTCAAGGGGCTAATTACGTTTTTCAAAGAAGGAATCAACATTTCTGTTCATTTATTTGGGCTCTCCCTGTTCTTGTGGATTTCCTCTGGGTTCTGGTTTCTTCCCACACTCCAAAACCACATGCTAATAAGTCGACCGTGACTGTGAGTCATGTGACTTGGTGGCGGTGCAATGCCCTGCAATGTACTGGTGCCCTGTCCAGGAAGCCTTCTCCCTTTGAGCTCTAGTTGGCTCTGGACCCAACACAACCCTGAAAAGGATTACGCAGGATTAAGATGTTACATTTTTTTTCATTGAAAAAATAGGCAGTCAGCTTTTACGGCTTTTATTCAATTTCACAATTTTTATCTATAAATAAAGCATATTTATTAATATCAACAAAGAAAACATACATTAACCAATATCAACATAAGGTTAAGATAATCACTTTAATCACATTCTTTTGTCCAAAAGGAGAGAGGGTTATTTGTAACTTTTATTATAGGACTGTGTAAAATATGTGTATGAAATCAACACAATATATTAATATTCTATAATTATCATAGAATAATGTACAGTTACTGTATGTTCACTAACTGAGTGTACAGAAGTGCACGCTTGAGTGTACCACCACAGTAACAGTCTGAATCACCTGAAATGTTAAGACATTGCTGTGAGGATTTCATTGATGCCACCAGCCCATTAGTGAGGTCAGGTACTGATACTGGTGACTGGATCTGGATCACAAACATCACTCCAACCCTTCCCTGAGGAGTTTAATCACATTAGAGAACATGGTTCCACCACTCCACATCTCGGTGTCAGGGGTTTTATACCCAATACCTTGGACACGGAGACCTCAGACCTCAGGCAGGTGGATCATCTTAAATGTAATCTTCTCAAAAATGATTCCTGAAATATTAGCTTGTATTTAATGACCATTTAGACCAGAAATGCTAAGGATTATTACTGAGTACCGAATTCAATATTTCTAAATGTTATTATATGTTTTGGTCATGTATACAAGGCTCATAAAAACGCCACCATGAAAGGTTTCAGTAATGAGACCCAAATGCAGGTTTGATCTGTTAACTTCCAGTGAACTCAGTAGAGTTTGTGAGCTTGTGAGCTGTGTATTTTTGCTCTGAAACTGATTCATATAAACATTATTTGGCAGAGAGAGGATTTGGCAAATTTTTCATGGGCGCAACCCACATACTCAGCTGTACTGCTCCTCCCGCAAATGCATGTTCCTTACAAATGTGGCACCATTTAAAAGGGAAATTAACAGGCTTTCCAACGGTATCAGATTTACTGCCAGGAAGCATTGTTACAACAAAGAAATAATCTACCAAACATTTCCTTACTTTTTGTGCTATGTTTACATCTAAAAACAGACCTGCAGAGTTTTCCCATTAGTCCAACACTGGTAATACACAGCTTACTTAACCCCGACATTACCTGCACCCTGCTGTTTCCATCCATGTCCTCATGCCTTTGTTCTCTTCACAGACATGTATTCTGAGAGAGAGAATGATACACAGACTCTGTGTCTTCCCTTCACGTCCAGTGGCTTATTCACCCAGACTCTGAAAATGGATTCTTCAGCCAGGCAGCATAGCAAACACCAGTTGTGAGAGACAGTGCTTCGGCCGGTGCATCATGCCGTGTGGGATCATGCGCGACCGTATAGAACCCCCTTAGCTAGTCAAAAACGGTGTGCATTGTAAAATCTCATCAGAGAAATGTATAAGTGGAACATGAAAAAGCTATACAGTGCAAATCTTTTTTAGATTTTGAAATGTATGTAAATATTAGACAAATTAATCTACTGATGCTTCAGTTCTTTAAGATGCAACTAGCTGTTGGTCTTAATACATTATTTTTAATGTTACACTGATGGTAAAAAAGAAATTTAATGTTGATTTAATGTCGCTAAGTCGCTACAATTTTTTTTTTTACGATTTAACACAGACATACACCTGTTGATAAAAACAGGAGGAAATGTGATGCTAAAGCAGTTGGCACAAACAGCTCAAACTTTGTAAATTATGCTGAATATGTAATCACACATATGACATCTCACCATGTGCTATAGTTCCCCGTTTGGTTCTGCCTGCCTTCAAATGCGTAAACACAGGTGCATATCCTGCATTTCTTTTCCACACACACAGCTCATAAACTTCTCTTGTGTTGGCAGTTTTTTACATATCATTACAGGCAGAATGCATTACAATTGCCCACAAAATGCCCTGTAAAACAAACCCAGAGTTTTGAGAGAACTGTAAACCTTTAAAAAACAGTGGCTGAAAAACTGAGGACCATGCGCGATAGGAACATTTCCAGCTGGAGCTCCAAGTTAGTGCTGTGAAAACAAAGAGAGCTTATGTAGACGTCCATGTACTCGCAATACTACTTGCCATCCGATACTTGGAACCCGTATCCTGCGGCGGCATGGAACGTGGGAGTTGAGGATAATGAAAAAAAACCATTCCTTGAGATTGTTACAGTAATCCCAAATCTTCCCCAGCCTTCAACTCTTGAAAAGATTGAAATGGATTCATGATTATGGGAGAGCTGGGCCTGAGAATTCTGTATGGGCCAAAAAATCAAGTCCAACACGAGCCCACTCATGACATTCCAATCATTTTCTCAGAGGGAACAAGCCGAACAAATCCAATCTGCCTGCCACAGCAAAGTCTACATTTTCCTCCGTTTTCCTCCAACCTCTCATCAGCGTCTTTAACTGCAGCACTGAGCAAACCTCCCTTGATAGACTAATGCGTTTCCTGTGTTGGGCTTCTGTTTACCCACCATCGCACACGGAATCAAATTAACATTTCATCTAAATCCCCTTGGCAACCTGTGGGGGGTTTAGGGAGTGGGGCATTGCAGGGGGGATGTTATTAAGAACAATGGTTCTTAATATGATCATGTCTCATCCATCTTTGCTGAGGGGAAAAATAAAAATTCACCTGCCGCTTAGAGCCATTTTACACCTCAAACCAATCCATCACTTTTTTTTTTTCCATATGATCTGATTATGCGACTCTGGTTGCATGAGTTCTGAAGAGCTCATGGCGTGTAATACATAAGCAAGCAGTTTCTTTCATCCTCCTGTTCTAGAGTACAGGACTTTGAAATGCTGCGGAGTAACCACACAGTGCTGAGCTGTGTCTTGTTAATGAGTGGTAAATAAGCTAAGAGTCAGCCTCGAGTTCCAGAACGGAGGAAGCTGAGAGCGTTAAAAGAGGCGTATTGATTAATTGCATCAGTGTCTAGACAGCAAGAGACAAAAATAGAGGTCTCTTGCAAATCCACAGTGTGAACAAAAGCGGGACAATGAAGAGTGAGTCTGACCTGGCAGGGGAGTGGATTATCATCAACATATGAAAGAGATATGTAAAACGTGTGAAGACAGCGTAGCTGCCATTAGGAAATTCTAATGGAGGGAAATAGACACTGGGCAAATGCCTCTGCTTCACACACGTGGAATTAATAACTGTCTTTAGATAAAGTACAAAACAAAACACATTTAATCTGAGTGCAGTAAAACATCATTCATTCATTCATTAAATAAGAATGTTTATCACAGAAATCATTGGAGAACAGGGAGAACAGAGAATTGGAAGGGTTCCGTATTGATGTTGATGTAAAACTCTCAGTCACACCTCATCAAACCAGACATCATTAAGAAATAAGATATTGCTGTGAGGATTTGATAGCAGGCTAAAGAGCATAGCTGAGGTCAGGTACCGATGTTAGAAGATTAGTTTTGTTCACAAATGCTATTTGAACTAATTCCAGTGGTATTGGATCGTCACTTTAGAAAACAGTGTCTGTGATCTTTGTCTCATGTTTATTTGGGAAAAAGAACCCACTATCATTTGATAGGAGGGGCCCAAACTTTTGCACATAAATGTATGTCTATTATGTCTGTGTCTATATAGTGTGCAAAATACCCCCTTGTAATTAATACCCCTTAAGTCTTACTTTGG
Organism: Hoplias malabaricus; assembly: GCF_029633855.1. Taxonomy (NCBI): domain Eukaryota; kingdom Metazoa; phylum Chordata; class Actinopteri; order Characiformes; family Erythrinidae; genus Hoplias; species Hoplias malabaricus. The sequence continues at coordinate 39,200,236 of NC_089810.1, forward strand.
AATTACTAAATATTAATTAACAATTTAGATTGCTAATGTATGCTCTGAACATTCATTGATACATTGTCTGTACCAGTGGCGGATGCTGGTCTTTCAAGGAGGGGAGGCTCAATTTTGGCCTACATCATAAAATGTGTCGTTTATTTATACGTAAATTCTACCCTTCGTTCCTTTTCAAGAAAATGATCTGTGACCCTGTCGTACCAACAAGGCGTCTTTTCCAGGGACTTGACTAGTGTCCTCTCAATGGCCAGCAGAGCTAGGCTGCTTAAACGGCCTTGGCCCATGTGAAGTGTGTCCGCCTGTGAGTGCTTTGTGACGGTGGAGGGGCTCAGCAGCACCCGCTGGACAGAAACTGAGATAGAAGTCAGAAAGAGTGATAGAAGTCAGTCTCCAAACACAAGCAGCTACAAAAACCCACCAGAAATAGAAGCTCTATTTGTCGCTAGTCGTTTTTAACAAAGAAAATGCCACTAAGAGGATTAAGAAAGTCTCCGGTTCAACTCAGAACAGAATGAAAATGTAATGCTCCCACGGATCTTTACACCAAAGGATCGCTGATTCGCTCATTTCGCTGTCAATCAAAAAGGGATTCAGCCTCAGACAGATCATCCAATCATCATGCAGAAGCTGAGCGTCCGGGCCAGCCGAGGCCAGCCCACTGCCCCATAGACCCCCAGAGACGCTGAGCGTCCGATGGGCGGGACAAAGCCCGGCATTTATCCAATGACTCGTCTCGTTTCGCTGCTTTGCTATTGAACTCTGTGGACACTCAGCGTGCTCACCGTTTAAAGCACTGTGAAGCTGCGGGAATGATTGAGAGGAAAGCCGCGTCTTTACCAGTGATAAGAAGCTGATTCTGAACAAAAGTTGAGCGTGTTGTAGTGCATATTTATTAAATGACATGTACACACAACAGTATATATTTGATCACTTATTTTTTGACATTTTAGGGGAAGCTGAGTCTTAGAGCAATCGTCCCTGGTCTGTAACCACTTACACACACATACACACATTCACACACATAAAAGCATCAGTCCATTTCAGGGCAAATAACGTTTTTCGTTTGCAAGCCTTGAGGCCATCTGTTCCCATGAGTGGTTTACAGTTGTGTCAATCACTTTAAAATGTTGTCCAGCAGCCCACCCCTCCCCACGTGAAATAGGGCCCCTGGTTCTACACTCACAGCCTGCAGCTCTCATTGGTCCAAAGATCTAAGCTGGTTTAAGAAGGAACTCCCTAAGCTTTCGAATCCACAAATCTGAATTTATTCATTAATTTATTCATTGTCTGTAACTGTTTATCCTGTCGCAGTGGGTCCGGAGCGAACCTGAAATCACTAGGCGCAAGGGGGAACACTCACTTACAGGTTCTCTCTAAGTATTATTTAAAAATATTAGTTCTAGTGGTGGCTCAACCAATCAAAAACCATGGTCCTTGACTCAGTATGGATTTTTTAAGATAAAAATGAATGATAATTACTGGACCACGTTATTCAAAGCCAGTTGCAAGGCCAGCAGTAGGCCTTGACTGCCTTTTTATGCTGCTCTGTTCTTTGTAAACACTATTAGTTTCCTCTCTTCTGGGCAATATGCCGCCTAAGTGAGCTTAATCGCAACTGTATTCTTATGGGCACTCTTTGATGTCAGTGTAGCCAGTGTTTCTCCTTTATAAATCAACTCCTGTCCATGAGAGTAAATAGCCAGTCCACTGGGTGAGTGGCTGGAAATTGAACAGGACCTCGCTTTGATTGAATATGCCCATCCCAATTACACACTAGCTTTCAGGCATCCATAGTCTCATTACTTTGTCTATTTCTACCCCAAGATATGTCTCTCAGAGGGAGGAAATGCAACCAAATATTGAGATTAAACTCTTCAAAGAGAAAAGTGGATGTCACCGGTGTACTTACTGCCGTTATCGCTTGGATTTTCCTCCAACTTTATGAAATACATTAGACTTCACTCTGCCAAATGGATAAAGAAAGTGGTTAGAGTAGAAGAATGTAACTGCTATCCTAGAATACAGATTTGCATTACAGATGTAGATTATATCTTGTTTATACCTGAAATGATGATCACTTTAATGTAAGCCCCTAGCCACCTGGTGTACAGTAAGACACAATAGCTCAGCTACACTACTGCTGTCCACCTTTTAAAACCTATTCTACCTTATTTTTGTAAATCATCTTTGGGATATTGTATTTTGATTATTTATTTTTGTTTATAATCAGGCAGCACGGTGGCGCAGCAGGTAGTGTCGCAGTCACACAAGACAGTTCGATTCCCGCTCCGGGTGACTGTCTGTGAGGAGTGTGGTGTGTTCTCCCTGTGTCTGCGTGGGTTTCCTCCGGGTGACTGTCTGTGAGGAGTTGGTGTGTTCTCCCTGTGTCTGCGTGGGTTTCCTCCGGGTGACTGTCTGTGAGGAGTTGGTGTGTTCTCCCTGTGTCTGCGTGGGTTTCCTCCAGGTGACTGTCTGTGAGGAGTTGGTATGTTCTCCCTGTGTCTGCGTGGGTTTCCTCCGGGTGACTGTCTGTGAGGAGTTGATGTGTTCTCCCTGTGTCTGCGTGGGTTTCCTCCGGGTGACTGTCTGTGAGGAGTTGATGTGTTCTCCCTGTGTCTGCGTGGGTTTCCTCCGGGTGACTGTCTGTGAGGAGTGTGGTGTGTTCTCCCTGTGTCTGCGTGGGTTTCCTTCGGGTGACTGTCTGTGAGGAGTTGATGTGTTCTCCCTGTGTCAGCGTGGGTTTCCTCCGGGTGACTGTCTGTGAGGAGTGTGGTGTGTTCTCCCTGTGTCTGCGTGGGTTTCCTCCGGGTGACTGTCTGTGAGGAGTGTGGTGTGTTCTCCCTGTGTCTGCGTGGGTTTCCTCCGGGTGCTCCGGTTTCCTCCCACAGTCCAAAAACACATGTTAGTAGGTGGATTGGCGACTCAAAAGTGTCCGTAGGTGTGAGTGTGTGAGTGAATGTGTGTGTGTTGCCCTGTGAAGGACTGGTGCCCCCTCCAGGGTGTATTCCCGCCTTGCGCCCAATGATTCCAGGTAGGCTCTGGACCCACTGCGACCCTGAACTGGATAAGGGTCACAGATAATGAATGAATGTTTATAAACATAGAATCACCTAGAAGCAACCTAACACCTAAAATACCATATTCACCATGTGAAGTCCCATAACAATCAGGAAGGATGCTGGAACCAATTAGCTGCAGCATCATAGAGAGATGAGGGTTAAAATGTCAACCATTTAAACACTCTAACAAGTATCTAAAATACCACACCCTCCGTGAAGCAACACCATAGAAGCAAGCTGAAATCATATCTGAACGTCATGGCAACACATAAGAAACCCTGTTGAATAACATAATAACTACCTTGACACACCCTAGCTCCTACAAAACATTATAACAACCACTTAGCCATACGCTAGCAACCACCTAAAGTGCTATAGCAACAATCAGCCCAGCAGTACCAGGGAATTGCTTAGGCAATCATTTTGCATTTTCTCTTTCTTCCGAAAAGGCACTTGTCTAGATGCAGTGTTGTTTGTACAAAGTCCTAATCTTAGTCCTGGAGCACCATGTTCCTGCATTTATTGGTGTGTGTCCTTGCTCCCAATACACCTGATCCAGGTAATCTGCTAATTTACATGCACATTTTGAGTTGAGTGTGCATGTTCAAGTACTGGAACCACCTGAATCCCCTGACTTGCTGGAACAAAGACCCTGAAGGATAGAGGCTATTGCAGCCTTTCCATTTTGTGTTAGAATGACAGAATGAGTCTGTTATCTAAATATGCATGGAGTGTTGTGAATCATTATCTTTCGCTGTCTCTCTCATGCACATCCACACGATCTCTTGCGGCTTGTTTGCCTCTGTTCGTCCATGTGATTTGCTCATGAGCCAAAGAAATGTGCCACAGCACCCAGCTCTCCATCAGAACCCTGTACTCCAGCTTAGAAGTGGGGGAGCTCTATTTCCCTGTAAAAACCTAAAGTACACAACAAGTATATTGCATAACCTTGTCTTATTAGTTTTGTTGACTGAATACACACCTATGCAGTCCCTACAGGAGCATTCATTCATCTACATTAGCTTAATGATGCCAGAACAAACATCAGTTGAGTTTAAAACAACAAGATTCACTCTGTGATCTATGGTTTGTGGATGTTTGCTAAATCAATGCTTCTACTTGAAGCAAGAATATCAATAGGGAGTTGGTTCTCTCATGGGGGCAGCCACGGCCTAAAGGTTAGCTTGGGACTGAAAGGTCACTGGTTCTATCCCTGGGACTGACAGGAAAAAAGGGCAGTGCTTTCTCCTTCCTCAACATCCACGTCTACTGAGGTGTGTTTGTTCTCACTGCCTGTAGACACTAGTGAGGTCATTTTCTGATGCTGGATCATAAAACTAATCCGAACGATTTTGGATGTAGTTAGATAATTCCAGGGAATACAGTTCCATTGTTCCAGAGCCCGTAAATGAGGGCCTTTCACTCCCATGTAGCCTACATTTTGCATTAGACATGGTTCTATGGAGATTATACAAGCTCTACAACTCCACATTTATGTCCACAATGTGTGCACATTGAAGCAGCTAAAATTCAGTGATCACAGTGAGTGTTTACAAATGTTTTGCCGAACCGTGTAGTTGTACTTTGTAGATTTTCAAATACAGATTGCAGTCCATTCTCTACATAATTAGTTTCCCTCCCTTTACTCCATTCATTATTGTTTAGGACCCCCACAGGACCACCACAGGCCAGGTATTACTTGACTATTAATAAACACTAGGTCTTTATAAGCCTGTACAAAACAACAGCACGAATACAAGTAATCTCTTCATAAGCATGTCTCATTACTTTCATTGTCTGAATAAACACACCTCTGCTTTTCCCAGAGGACACTCTTGTGACTTTGTAGTTTAGTTTAAAGAAGACTGTCCAAACAATGTTAACTCATTTTGCTTATAATTCAGTGGTAAAAAGGAAATATATAGCTCTCAAAATAATGACATACAATGGTATAAATGTGTGGACAGTTTGTAGATATATCTGCAAAGATTTTAGAAGAGAAACTACTCATGCAAAAAATGTATTGTTATTTTGATACATTTTCCATCAATAAAAATATAATACTCAGAACATTATTCATTCATTCATTCATTGTCTGTAACCCTTATCCAGTTCAGGGTCGCGGTAGGTTCAGAGCCTACCTGGAATAATTGGGCGCAAGGCGGGAATACACCCTGGAGGGAGTAACACACACTCACACATTCATTCATTCACTCACACTCACCTACCAACGTGTGTTTTTGGATTGTGGGAGGAAACCGGAGCACCAGGAGGAAACCCACGCAGACACAGGGAGAACACACCACACTCCTCACAGACAGTCACCCGGAAGAAATCCATGCAGACACAGAGAGAACACACCACACTCCTCACAGACAGTCACCCGGAGGAAACCCACGCAGACACGGGGAGAACACACCACACTTTTTGTGCATTCTTTTGTGGAGAATGCACAAAAAGATGCCACAAAGAAGTAGAAATGTTCAATCTTCTCATTTAAAACCCAGAAACATACCATAATATCAAATTCTACAATTACAGACTGTAGTCCATCTGATGCTCTGCATAAATTGTAAGCCTCTTACCGTCCAGTGTTATGACTGTTATATTAACTATAAGAAACCAGATTGTCAAACTACTCTGTATTATGATTACAAAGGTAACGTGGAATGATCACAATTACAGTGATTTACACAAACAAAGGCTTTTTAAAAAGCTCTCAACTTGATCTCAAAATAGAATTTTATTAATTATTTCAAGGTTTTTAATAGATTTTATGCATTTTATGACTATACCATGTCAATAAATTAAACTCACCTACTGAGTCCCTGAGACACAACTATCAAAACAACTTGAGGATATTGAGGAATGTTTTATAAAGAAATGAATAACTGCAGTCTGCTTCTTGAGAGCACCACATGGTTCAGACTCATTCAGTGTTCTGCTGAATCAGGGTTTCTTTCTCGCTGGTATGAATGTTTGAAGAGTAATTTCAGTGACTTCTTGAAAAGAGTTTAATTGAGATCAGAAGCTGCAAAATTATTTAAAAAAGACAAATTATATTCTGATAGATTTAATGTAATGTTTATTTCTGGGGAGTTTTGAGAGTGTTAAATAAATGGTGGTATTCTAAATATAAATTACTAAATGAATAACGTGTGCCCAGTGATTCCAAGGGATACCCACCGCGACCCTGAACTGGATAAGGGTTACAGATAATGGATGGATGCATGGATAAAGCTTTTTACATTCACTTGTATTGAAAGTTAAGGAGGTTTTATCCATCTCCTGTAAAGTTACTATTTTGGGATATACATGTTTTTTTTAAAATTGGAAAGCAACGATTTGTTAAATACTGTATGTATAAAAAAACGTATAAACATTTATAAAAAAACAAAAACCAATGCTAAAAAAAGGAACATGGATGTTTTCATACTCTTTAACAAGTTGACTGCTTTCCACCACGTGACCTGTGTATATTTATGCACAAATAATTTGCTGAGTGAATCCGTTGTGTGACTTTAGACAGTAATGACAGAACACTGAGAAATGGATGGCATTAGCACTTGAAAATGTGTCCTGGGCTGTTTAACAAAAAGCAGCCGCTCGTGCTGATTACGAAATGGGGACAATGCCATGCCACTGAAGTTCACCAGAGGTGCCGGGATGGTGCTGGACCCTAGGAGTGGGATTTGGCAGTCACTCAGAGTAACATTTTCTAGCTAATGGCTTTGGTGGATGCAGCATCATGTTAGACACACTGCCTCACTCTTTATAACAAGTCCTGTCTCAGTTTCTGATTTCATGGGGGTTGTTGAGAACGTCGGCACGATCAGGTGTCTTGGGGTTTATTAGTCTAAATGTCAACACAGTGCTTGCTAGCGCTAATAAGGCACCAGCACACCAGTGAGACTTGCATCAGTCTTCTGCTTACAGTGGGACAAAAGCAGTATATTCCAAAAGTCCTTATTATGAAAATCAGAATTGTCCTTTCTTTATTAATATGTGCGGTTTGATGAAGGCAGCTGCAAAACACCAACATGACAACATGGGGAAAAAGTGTCTTCTTAACAATGCAGTTCAACTATTCTTTTAATATTTTGGTGTACACAGTGGCATCTACTAAAGTCACATTCCCTGCACCTGCTGAACTGTTATAGCACCATATTAACACACTACTCCCAATGATTTACATTTGGCACTGTGTTGGAGGATGCCATGGGCTCTATTCTGCTCGTACAGGTGTGTTTATTATTTATTTATTTATTTAAAAATCAGTAGTTGCCTTAACTTGTATTTACATTTTTTAAACATTATTTGTATATGTGAATATGTTAATTTACATATTGTTATTGGGATGTAAATAATATTTCTAGAAATACGACAAAAAAAGGCAAATCACCTACTACAGCTTTAAATTGACCCATGCATCCTCAGTGTGTCTTTCCAGGGACCTGAGGCCTGGGAGAATCGACTGTGAGGGTTTTCTCCACTGAGGGCAGCATGAGGATCGTCCTGCTGGCGGCTCATTCATTAGGGTCAGACTGCTGGAATTGTCCCAGCCAGTTGAGCAGAGTAGCAGTGGGGGCCTTCTCGCAAAGGAAAGGGCACTAATAAAGAGGTTTCAAACATTACCTCTTAGCATTTTATTGATGCGTTAGCATGCTAACATGTTTCTGTAAAGAATCAGTGCATTTATACTTGCTGTGTGCTGTTGTGTCTACATCTCCTTGCTATTACATCCATTGAAGAAACAAATACAAAGCTGAAGTTCTTTCCCATCTGGACCTCTGCTTGTCATAGTGAGTGTTTTTTTTTATTTTACCAATATTTCCACCTCAAGACCTTCTACATCTTCATACACTCCATGACATCCAATGTTTGAGGAAATCTATCGCCATGAATTGACTGTTGTCTTTGAAGGGGGTTAATATTTCCTCAACTTGATCTATGTTTGTCCAACTGCTGACCAATCACAGGTGCTGCTAAAACATGTAGTTACATTTCTGGAGTGGTGCGTGTAAGACCACAGTATAAGATATGGCACAGGGAACGGCGTAGGGTATGCAGCTCTGTGATATATAAACCCTACTTACAGTGCGGATTCAACACAGAAGCATAAATAAGCCTCATGTGTAATGTAGGGTCTTGCAACTTGATGCCTTTTAGGGGGTAAACCAGAGTTATTTAAGAGAGCTGTAATAGATTAAGAGAGCTTATCTAGGAATTATTTTCAATGCTGTGGTTGTATTAAACATGCTGCTTATGTAAAGTATTATATTGACTGAAAAGTTAAAATTAATAATTTTTATAATGCACTGTCCCATAGACTTATGTGCTGCATGTTTGGTGTATATATATATCAGTGGCGTTTGCTCTAAGACTGCAAGAGAAGCTCAGCTTCCCCTAAAATGTAAAAAATAAGTGATCAAATATATACTGTTGTGTATACATGTCATTGAATAAATATGCATTACAACACGCTCAACTTTTGTTCAGAATTAGCTTCTTATCACTGGTAAAGACGCGGCTTTCCTCTCAATCATTCCCACAGCTTCACAGTGCTTTAAACAGTGAGGACGCTGAGCGTCCACAGAGTTCAATAGCGAAGCAGCGAAATGCAGCGAAACGAGACGAGTCATTGGATAAATGCTGGGCTTTGTCCCGCCCATCGGACGCTCAGCATCTCTGGGGGTCTATGGGGCAGTGGGCTGGCCTCGGCTGGCCCGGACGCTCAGCTTCTGCATGATGATTGGATGATCTGTCTGAGGCTGAATCCCTTTTTGATTGACAGCGAAATGAGCGAATCAGCGATCCTTTGGTGTAAAGCTCCGTGGGAGCACAGGCGGACACACTTCACATGGGCCAAGGCCGTTTAAGCAGCCTAGCTCTGCTGGCCATTGAGAGGACACTAGTCAAGTTCCTGGAAAAGACGCCTTGTTGGTACGACAGGGTCACAGATCATTTTCTTGAAAAGGAACAGAGGGTAGAATTTACATATAAATAAACCGACACATTTTATGATGTAGGCCGAAATTGAGCTTCCCCTCCTTGAAAGACCAGCATCCACCACTGATATATATATATATATAGGTGAACTTCTGTTCACTAAACCTTTGTAGTTCAAAGAATTGCCTTCATATACTCTTATTTTACACAAAACAAATATTTGTTCTGTGAAGTTCCTCCCTTAGAGTCAATAAAACAGCTGTTGTGACTCCTACAATGCCTCATTGCCTTGCCTTTCAGCAGTGTCACAGTGTGGATGAGTGAACAGAGGCAAGAAAGACATGCATGAGGATACTCGTTTTATGAGACAGAAAGGAGAAAACCAAATGGAACCCCCCAAATAACAAACCACAAGCACAGAAGGGAAATAAACGCACACATGGCAAACTAAAGAAGCTCCAGAAAGAGCACAGTGCCTCAAAGTGCTATCAGCACTGGAGCTGGATGGGTCATTTACAGCACGTTATTGTTCCTAAATGGCGTGCTGGGTAAATGACCGGAGAGCAAGATGGGTCTGTGTAACGCTTCATTCTGAAATCAAAAATGGGGAATGACCCGTTATTCGGTTTCTGATTTGGAAAGAGAACCTGGAAATATAAGAAAATAAAAACATCTGTGGATGTGGATGTGTGACTTGAGGCAAGTTGGATATTCTCCACTGTCCTCACTGTTCACAAGCTCAACAGGGCACTTCGGAACTCAGTATTATTTACGCACATGTATCAGAAACTGCTGTATGTGTTTGTCTATGGCTCTGGCACTGAATTCAGCCCCAGTAACGGTGGAGGTGAGCAACCCCACAACGAACCCACTGAGAATGTGTCCTTGATTCCCATCAAAACTGGTGGAAACATGGGCAAGTTCACTGTATACCACCATAGTCCCAAAGAATCTTGAACAGAACCTAATTAAGAACCAGCATTAGTTTTGAGGTAAAGGCTAAATATAACACACACATAAATAAAAAAGGATTGGCCCTGGAACTATAAAGAGATAAACTAGGAACATAGGAGTACGTCCAAGTAACCATACAATAACCAGAGCTACAAAGACAAAGAGTATCTAGAGAAAATAGAAGTGAAAAACATAATACTATATAAGATATTAATCAAGACTTACAAAGGGAACTGAGAGGAGCACAGACTTAAGCTTAAAAGAAGAGCTTTTAAACACTGATTAATGAGAGACACCTGGAGAGAGACACTGTCGTATTGAACAGGGCGTGGCAAGGGTAATCACATGAGGGAGAGACAAGCGTGAGGAATATAGAGGAACAACGAGCACAAAAATGGGAAACAAACAGGAAAAGTATGAACCTGAAACTTGACAAACACACAGTCACTGGCAGTAATTGTAGTAATTTGGTCAGGTTCATATCAAACTCCATGAATGCCTCTGTTCTTAAGAATTTAAACTTAGTTTGATGTAATAAGCACATACTAAGTACTAATGTAAATTATTTTTTACAAAAGTCTTTTTTATTTTAGTAGGTGATGGTTTTAATAATAAAAAAAATCTGATCATGTTTCTTCACCAATTTATGATTTTGTGCTCTAAACCAGTCTAATGTCTTTACAAAGCCAGTCAGTAGATGGGTAAATGGGTATGATGGAGGTTTTTAGACCACAGAGAGCCCTCCAAACATTGACAAGCATGCACCGGGATTTTCGAGAATAGATTATTGCTCTATTCCTGCACTGTAAAACATTGCTGTAAATTTACAGCGAGTCTGCTACAGCATTTTACTGGAAAAATTTACAAGAAATTTTTTACAGTGTGCTCCAGATTATTGCTCTATTCCTGCTCCATAGGTGGGTAATATTGATTTATGTTTATTGTAGATAGAACTGACTCTAAATTCAGGAGACTGCATGAAGGTAAGTACAATCTGAAAGTGCTACAAAACTGAACTCAAGTTACAAATCAAAGAGTGAATAAAAGCATGCAGACAACTTCAGCCATGTACAAACGACAGTCGTTTCTTTCCACCATAAAAGATGTGGAGCTTCTGAATGTAAACAAACCAGAGAACAACGTTTCCCCACAAACTTAGATATTCCTTTTAAGAGCTAGACTTGCAGTGTTCAGTACATTATCTGTGCACTTAATTATAGACCAATATCTTAATTTAAATCTTGTTTTAAGCTGGAATCTATGACAATCGATTAAAGACACACAACATTTGATATCTTTTAAGGATGGAAACCATGACTATTGTTCAGGAGTGTGGCTCTAATAATATTCAAGTTCACGTTTTAGAGGTTTTGTTGCCATTCCAACAATATACAAGTACACCGTGAAAAACAATGTTCCTCCAGGACCATAATGCCACACAGAGCACGAGTGCAGACAATGTACCGTCCAAAAAAACAGGGGTGTGTTTCTCGGTAACAATTAACACCAATTTTAGGAGTGATTCCCAAAAGCCTTCGTAGTCTCCAATATTACGAACGAGGTTTTAGGTGTGTGTCTGCCATCTTTTTGAGAATAGACAGTATACAGGTGTGCCTATTCAAACTGGCCTCATTTACATATGTCAGTCTTAAAGGCACAGCACCATTCAGTTTTATCCCAAGGGAAAACAGAGGTGACATAATGTAGTTGTTTTTGCTGCATAAAGCCACATAGATGTCATAAATGAACCCTAAGGAGAAAGATGAAAGACCATCTCCTCAAGGGACCTGGCAAGCCCTCCTCCTGCAAGATAATTATACAAGGGGCACAACCCACTCAATGTATATATCAATAGAATCAGGCAGATGGGGCTTTAAATGGCATGATTATTTTGTAAGAGCTGCCTGTTTGTGAGGCCTGTTTGTAGTCACTGGCAGTGGGAGCAGTGTCCAGAGGGCGATGGGGCAACGTTATTAATGGCCCCCTCTCACTCTCAACACTGATTCAATAGTCCATGTGCTCAGCAATGCCCAATAACCACAGCTGAAAGACGAAGCTTCATAAATCCTGCTTATTCATGATTCCTATTCCATTAATTATGGAGTGATTGTAATGCAGATTCAGAATTATTTGCAAACTCAGGTTTTACGACTGCCCTCCACCCTTAGGATCAGATCAATGGTTATGTAAATGCAGACCTCTGTGAATGAGAGATGAAAGTTCTTGAGCAGAATAGAAATGCAATTGAGGCCACAATGAGCTAAGAATTGAGTTTTTTTTTTAAATCAGAAAAATGGCACTTGAATCACATGCAAAGTGACTCATCTCCAAAAGGAGTTTTTTTTGCCAATAATTCTGATGGTGCAACAGGTACTTGTCAATGTCACAAGCTGTGCCTCAGGTGACTATGTCTGAGTTAGGTGTGTTCTTCTGATGTCTGCGTGTGTTTCCTGCAGGTGCTCAGCTTACTTTCAACAGTTCAAAACCATAAGCTGGTAGATGGTTAGCCTGTTCAAACCATGGAGACACAGGGAGAACACACCACACTCCTCACAGACAGTCACCCGGAGGAAACCCACACAGACACAGGGAGAACACACCACACTCCTCACAGACCAGTGAACCCCCCCAGAGCGGGACTCGAACACACAACCTTCAGTGCAACACAATGCACAACTAATGTGACCATAATCACAGTCAGTGCTATTTCAGGACAGATTTGCTATGGTATCTTTTTAATTGGATTGGATTAATTGTTTTTCCTCTGTAACCAGACACAAGAGCAACCGCTGACATTAGTCTGTTACTGGTTCAGATTCTGGTGTTTTAGCCAGTATTGGTTTGCTCCCCTCTCTAAAGAAAAAAAAAATCAATTAATAAAACATTTGAAGTCTTTTTTTTAAATGTAATTTTTAAAATTTCCTTTTATTTCCTTTTGCTTTAACTGCACCACAGTGTCGTCAAACTTACTGCAGAGGTCACTCTGTTATCACTGGCTTGTTTTTATGGCAGAATCCTCCACTGAAAGCAGTAGTAGCTTTAAGTCCTGCTGTGGCTGTTTCTTCTGCTGACCCCAGGTCTGAACTTGAGTCACTGAAATGTTTTATTTAGTAGCACTCATTCCACTATTATAGATCACACTGTCTTAAGTGTGAAATTGTCCCATTTGTTAAGCTCTGTCTCAAAGGAACCAAAGCCAAATAATTTGAGTTGGAGAATAACAGTGTTTTTACCTATCTTTAACTATGTATTTAACTTTCTCTCTCTCTCTGTCTCTCTCTCTGTCTCTTTATATATATATAAGTAGGACGTGTGTGTGTGTGTGTGTGTGTGTGTGTGTGTTTGTGTGTGAGTGTGTGTGTGTGTGAAATACTATGACTGTGTGTTGAGCTGCAAAGTGAGCAATAAGGAGAGTGAAAGTATGTGGAACAAGCCCTAGATGTAAAAATAAATAAAATAAAAAAATAATAAGATAATAAGAATCAACATAATAATTAAATCACATAAAATAGAAATAAATATAAACATTCATTCATTCATTCATTATCTGTAACCCTTATCCAGTTCAGGGTCACGGTGGGTCCAGAGCCTACCTGGAATCATTGGGCGCAAGGCAGGAATACACCCTGGAGGGGGCGCCAGTCCTTCACAGGGCAAAATATGAACATAACCACCATAAAATAAATGTTTATATCTGTCCACCCTTCTGTATATCTATTTTTAGACTGAACTGGCTCTCTAAAGAAGTACAATGGTGCTTCCCACTAATCATAGTCAGCGAACTGTTTCTGAATATTTACTTATTATTAACTAAAGCGGTTTGCTTCAATTTGTTTTCTTTAGTACATCAGGATGACGTTGGGAATAAGCAAAGCATGCGTTGCCTCCACATTGCCATTAACCTTCCAATGAGTAATATAACAAGGTATAGATGAAATTCCAGGTCTGTGTCAGTGATATGAAGTCGTGAGTGCTGACAGTGATGCAATCCAAATGTGTTTCTTTCTCAGAGAGCGTCTGACTCTAGGCTGTGCTGCCGTTAACAGTGAAGATCAGCCTTCAAATAAAGTTTCTCCATGAAAAGCACATTGTTTTATTTATTTATTCTAAGTTTTTGTTCTTTTAAATCGCGGTGTTAGTTATATATACGCACTAGACACAATTGGTTTATGGGTGGACACCAGCATGTGACATAGAGCAAGCACCAGATCTGCTGAGCACCTAATTCCACTTGTGAAACTAATTCCAAATGTGAGAACAAGTACTATTAAATTGCCACCAGATAATGAAGAATTTGATGATCCTTGCTAGTGCCTTGTGCCTACCACAGTGTATCTGGTGTTCACTTTACATTTACATCATCTGGTGTTTGGTTACGAGAGTCACTTGGTACTGAAGATGGTACCTGGGGCTCAGTCAATGGTATCTGTTGCTCATTTAATAGGTTTAGAGGCTGTGTGAGTTTTACTGAGCAGAACGAGATGTTATTGCACCTTCTGTAATGTGAATGTACTTCTGAAATCCTGAATTCAGGTGTAAAGCTTTCTAAACCCAGCCAAGCACCTCTAAAGTTTGTTTTCAAGGGCTTGTATGAGATTAGATATTGCAGTTGATTAGAAGCTCAGGCTCTGGCAAAGAGATGCTGGTTCGGCTCGCTGATGCTCTGCTGCTCTCACCTCTGGGAACTTGTTAGCTGAGCTCATTCACACTGTTTGGCTTTGCATGCTTTTGTTCTCATTATTTATGCAGACAGGCTGACATTCAGACCGCTGTGCTCTGAGGTGCAGAGACATGGAACACGGCTCCAATCTGGCCCTAAACACACCTGCAATGACACTCAAACTCTCTCTCAATTTTTGCCTTAAGTCCTAAGCCCCTCTTTGAATGCCACCATTTTGTGACGATGTTCAAAGTCACTGAACATATATTTGAGACAGATTCCGTTCACAGCCTGATCTGTTATTATCATTACGTGTGAATAGGACTTTTCCTCTCAACTTTTCAAATACATGACATTTTCTACAAAAACACATCCACTCAGTCTTCACAAAGAAAATGGTCATTCCACTTGCACCCAGTGTCTTATACTCTATATTCTGGTCCCTTTTTCTCATGGTATTATGCAGAGTAGCTAGCTTGAAGTAGGAAAGATACTAGCTTTAGCTCTATTTTCAATAGAATGTAGCTTTTAAAGCAATGTACTAATATTTTTCACAAGTAGTGCGAATGTAGCCTGGCATAACGCTACATAGTTCATTCACAGAAATGCGTATACACTGTGTAAAGTCTGCAAGAGTGCAGTTTGTGTAGCTTGCTGCAGGTAAAACTGTCCCCTTTCCAATTGACAGCTCCTCCTCCACCTGCAAGATGCTACTCTCACTGACTGTTAAGGCGAAGTGCAGTCAGAGACCCTCTCCAGGGAAAGGCTGGAATCCTTTGTGTAAAATGTGCAACAGAGAATGAACAGGAGACCAGAGACTTCACAGAGCGAATGGAATTTAACAGAGGAAATGCCTTATTTTGCATTGGCATAGATAGCAATATAATACTTCAATGCCATTATCTTCAACAGGTTTTCACACCAATGATCATTTGAATGAATGTGTTTAAATCTGAAAAATTAAGAATTGAGACACTGACAATGAGATATGGAAATGTATTCTAATACATTGGTACTTGGTATATGAGTATTAAAAAATAAAATGCAGAATGAATGTATACAGTAATAAATAATCTCGACTGGTTTATTTTTTAAAGCTGATTAAAATGTAAAAAAAAGGGAATATCATTTGCGTGTTTTTTCTTAGAGTTTAGCCCGTCATCAACATGTATAACGTGGTGATAATAATAAAATACTAGATTTGCGCTGTATAACGGTAATATCATGTTTAAAAATGTGGACAGTATCTCAAAATGAGAGTGGTATTTATGACGTGTGTGTGTCAAATTTCCGTTCTGTGTCTTTAACAGTAAGGCCACAAAGTTAATTTATGTGTATTTATAAATAGCCCACCACAGTTGTGAGTTTAGCACTGAGTTTGGGTTTAAAGGCCGAGGAAAGAAGCTGAAAACAGACAAAACCCTTCACTCGACTTTGCGACGGTATGAGACTTTATCTCTACATGTGTGTGATATGAGTTTCAGTTCGCAGTAAAACCATCTGCTGTAGTGTGCTAAACAAGTGCCTGTTATCTGGCCAGATGTGCTTCTAAACAGTGTAAAATCATCTTATTTCACTTATTTTCATTCATTCATTCATTATCTGTAACCGCTTATCCAATTCAGGGTCGTGGTGGGTCCAGAGCCTACCTGGAATCACTGGGCACAAGGTCCCTGGAGCTGTGAGACTGCGACACTACCTGCTGCGCCACCGTGCCGCCTCACTTATTTTCAAACTTTATTAATTTATTTTAAAACACGTGTGTCAGTGTTCACTACTGGGCTGTGCTGAAATGAACTGCACAGTGCCGAAAACCCTTCACTTGATCCAGACTCAAAGATATGATGCTCACACGGCCCCTACAACCACTCCCACCCTCACCCCACGGTAATACTGTATACTGTGTTAATATTTTGAGATTGTATGATGGTATATAAAATGTGGATACAGCGCATCCCTAATAAATACTTTAATTAAAATCTTCAGAATGGTTAATAACCTTCATGAAAGAGGCACATGGACATGTTTTAGCTTCCCACCTCTGAGGCTCATTTAAGAAGATTAGTGAAGCCAAGTAGTTGAAATAAACCATGGAGAGGACTCCACTTGTTACTGAAGGTTAAGCAGTAAACGGAAATTTATGGAAGTGTGAAGTATCAGTATCAGGATTATTATCGTTACACTTATATAGCGCCTTTCTAGACACCCAAGGACGCTTTACAATCTACTCTGCTCAGAACGCTCAATTCACACACACACACTGGCGAGAAGCGGCAGCCAAACGCACACAGCGTACTCTCAACCAGGAACGACCGTCCACCTGGAGGACTGCATCGGGCACTAGGGTTTCACCCAGGACAGAGCGCCAATCCATATCTGGGCTCACACATACAGACATTCATTCACACACCAGGACAGTTATTAGAGAAGCCAATTCACCTACCCTCCATGTTTTTGGACTGTGGGAGGAAACCGGAGCCCCCGGAGGAAACCCACGCAGACACGGGGAGAACATGGAAACTCCACCCAGATGGGACTTGAACCCAAGATCCCAGCGCTGGGAGGCGAACGTGCTCACCACTAAGCCACCGTGCCGCCCAGATCAGACAGAATCTCTTATTTTCACCAAGTATGTTACACAAGAATTTAGATGAGTGCACTCCTGTATTAGATGTAACACACTGAACAAAGACGAGTACACAGTCTTTTTACTCAACTTAGTGAGGTGAGAACTGGTGCAGCTCAGTGCTCATTAAACCTGACCCAAGTCCATTGCATACCATTGAACCTGACTGTGTTTGATATGGATGGTCAGGATACAGCTGTTTTTGCATTTCTTATTGGCGAGAGTCTCAAGGATGGCAGCTGCACTGAGCTCCAGGAGGAGGACACCCGACAGACTAATCCCAAATTGCTTATTGATTGAAGTTGCTTGCCATGGATTTGATCTATGAAGCATTCTAGGCTCGGCCGCAGTAAATCCATGGATGCAAGGAGCACAGGAATGGATTTTTAAAGCTTGAATAACTTTATTTCAATCAATGACGAAAAAAAAAGGGGTGCACCTGGCCTGCGTTCTGTCTCTCAGCAGAGGGTGAAGAGTACTCATCAGTATTCTCCACGCTGCCTCAGGTAAAATAAACTCGTACAGAGACAATACCTGATGTTTGCACTCGTAGATTAGCTGCAGAGCGCTTGCTTTATAATGGCAAATTAATAGCCCAAATACCTGCATTGATCTCAATAAGGCAGAGCAGCCGAGTGCGAGAGGTAACATCTCAGGCTCACTAAACACACTGCAGATGGATTTCTGCTGGATTGCCCTCAGAGGATCTGGGTGTGTTTAGGGTTTTGGGGAGGACAGCTTTGACGTACATTTTCACAGCTAGACCCAGGTCGAGGTTTATTCTCTGCTTGTCCACAGTATAACAGGAAACTCACAAAGCATTTAATTTTTTGGAATATTTACAGCCATCAAGAGCCAGTTTAAAGGGAATACCAAGCAGCAGGAGTTCAGTTTATTGCTGCTGTTTAAAAAATGTTCCTGGAGACCCAAAGTAGATGTACTGCTTGTTCATCAGACTGGTACATCCCAAGGTGCCTTTAGTATTGTGTTCAGAGGACAGTTTGGGGCTAATAAACATCAGTCGGTATAAACCTGTACGCAGATAAGCCTCCAGCCGGCGGTGACATATTCTTGACAATCTAGGTCCCTATTTTGGAAGTCGAGTAAACTCTTTTACCTGTTCTTATATGTTTTTTTTATGTAATTAAATGTCCATTGAGTGCGGCACGGTGGCGCAGCAGGTTAGTGTCGCCGTCAGGCAGCTCCAGGGGCCTGGAGGTTGTGGGTTCGATTCCTGCTCCGGGTGACTGTCTGTGAGGAGTGTGGTGTGTTCTCTCTGTGTCTGCGTGGGTTTCCTCTGGGTGACTGTCTGTGAGGAGTGTGGTGGTTTCTCCCTGTGTCTGTGTGGGTTTCCTCCGGGTGACTGTCTGTGAGGAGTGTGGTGTGTTCTCCCTGCGTCTGCGTGGGTTTATTCCGGGTGACTGTCTGTGAGGAGTGTGGTGTGTTCTCCCTGTGTCTGCGTGGGTTTCCTCCAGGTGACTGTCTGTGAGGAGTGTGGTGTGTTCTCCCTGTGCCTGCGTGGGTTTCCTCCGGGTGCTCCGGTTTCCTCCCACAGTCCAAAAACACACATTGGTAGGTGGATTGGCGACTCAAAAAAAGTGTCCTTAGGTGTGAGTGTGTGAGTGAATGTGTGTGTGTTACCCTGTGAAGGACTGGCAACCCCTCCAGGGTGTATTCCTGCCTTGTGCCCAATGATTCCAGGTAGGCTCTGGACCCATCGCGACCCTGAACTGGATAAGGCTTACAGATAATGAATGAATGAATGAATAAATGTCCATTGAATGAAAACCTGGAGTCCAACCTACAGCCTGTACAGCTAATAGCAACCTGTGCTAAGCTATACACCACCCATCCAGCCTCCATGTTTTGGATATATAGTCTACGTAATGGAACTATTTTTATTTCACAATTTGTGTGTTTGTGTTTGAAGATTTAAATGAAACTAAAGGTTCACCTTTAAACCGTGCAGCAATTACATTTTGGCACCTATTATGCGACACCATTTCAACATAGAGTTCACCTAAAAGAAGCATTTTAACATGTCGCTGTAATCATGCCGGCTCATTTGCCCTTGAAGATGGATAAAAAACTTTAGAAATACATTTTCAGATGGAGGTCTGGGCTTTTTTTTATAAATAAAACATCATTACGTGATTGGAGGCTTGTCTCTAGAACTCTGACATTTTACAAAGCCTTCTGCTGCATGTCACAAACTGAAGAGTGAAAATTTTAGGCACCAAAAATAGTCTGACCTTTTTTTTTTTCTCAGTCTGACTGTTTTTTCCTCCACTGCTTGTTACAGTACTAACATTGTGCATCACAAATATCACCCACAGTACAACGCCCTCTCTGCTGTGCTGACTGAGATGCAGACGCTACAGATGAGATTGATTTTGTGTTGTTTTCATTACAGCACTCAGCATTACCAGCCCTGTCGATTCCTCCGGCTGATATTTAGTTTAATTACATTTGTCTGTTCTTTGCCAAATCGAGGCGGTTTATTTCCGTAACAGCTTCAATGCTGAGTCAAATCAACAGCCTCCTTAATCTAACTTACTTTAATCGATAAAGTTAAGGCCCTGGCAGCTGTGGTGACTTTGTGTCTCTACCAGCACATGGGCGCCATTAGGAAGGAGACAAGCGATCTATTCCTAATCTCATTTTTCATGCTGTATATGTCGATTAGGCATTGATCCATTTCTATGATCACGGTCAATGCCTCTGTCATCTCAGTGTTAATAATGAGCTTTGTTTTATTTTGTAATTGTGCATCTGGCTCCACGTACTTTATGAATACACTACATCTGAACATGCCTGTACTATGTAGACACCCCTTTTAACTAGAATTCCTGTGCTATTTCAGGGTGCAGCATCTGTGTTTAATTGTGCACACCTAAAGAGGATGCTCGATGCTAGGATGGTTTAAAGCCTGTCAACACTGCAGCAACTTTGGCATCCAGGTACTCCATAACTAATGCTCTCAGGTCTGAAGCCATCGAATCCTCACAGCAATGTTCCCGTGTTCTAGTGTAAAACCTTCCGAGGAGAATAGAGGTTGTGATGGTAACATAGAACAACATTTCAGAAGATCCGCTGAAGAAACAGAAAAACTGCACAATCAGAACAGAACCAAAACATTGATTCTGGGAATTAAAATGAAAGGATGGAGCATAAATTCCTCCAGCTGGCCCTACTTTGCATTGTAAATGAGACTTAATCTATAATTCATGTCTCTACAATGCATTATAGATGGGGATTTCATAGAAGATGTTACCAAAATGCCACAGGAAGTGCAGGCCTGCTGATTCACTCCTGACCCTCATTAGCCGACGATCCCCCACTATTCAGCAGCAACAACAGTGGGTCGACACCTCGAGAGCTGGAGAAGTGGAGGGTAATGGATGGGTCACATCAGGTGAAGAAGTTTTTTTTTCAGGTGTTTATTTTCAGCGAAAGCATTGTACTTCTCTGTGAAAGAAAAAAAGTTAGCTGCGTTCAGCAAATTTCAGCGCTTTTTTATTCAGGTAATTGAAAGGTTGATGCACCAACTCATTATTTACCTGAACATTTGCTTTACTGCAGGTGAACCTGCGAATCTCAGTAAACACCCACTGGAGGACCTCCTGAATATCTTTAAAATATATTGCCAAAAGGAATTTATAGTATGATGGCATTTATATAGTGTAAAGCTGGAACATTTGGAATGAAACCATAACACTTTGTGAAAAGTGCCTGTGAGGAGTGTGGTGTGTTCTCCCTGTGTCTGCGTGGGTTTCCTCCCGGTGACTGTCTGTGAGGAGTGTGGTGTGTTCTCTCTGTGTCTGTGTGGGTTTCCTCTGGGTGACTGTCTGTGAGGAGTGTGGTGTGTTCTCTCTGTGTCTGCATGGGTTTCCTCCGGGTGACTGTCTGTGAGGAGTGTGGTGTGTTCTCCATGTGTCTGCGTGGGTTTCCTCCGGGTGACTGTCTGTGAGGAGTGTGGTGTGTTCTCTCTGTGTCTGTGTGGGTTTCCTCTGGGTGACTGTCTGTGAGGAGTGTGGTGTGTTCTCTCTGTGTCTGCATGGGTTTCCTCCGGGTGACTGTCTGTGAGGAGTGTGGTGTGTTCTCCCTGTGTCTGTGTGGGTTTCCTCCGGGTGACTGTCTGTGAGGAGTGTGGTGTGTTCTCCCTGTGTCTGAGTGGGTTTCCTCCGGGTGACTGTCTGTGAGGAGTGTGGTGTGTTCTCTCTGTGTCTGTGTGGGTTTCCTCTGGGTGACTGTCTGTGAGGAGTGTGGTGTGTTCTCCCTGTGTCTGCGTGGGTTTCCTCCGGGTGACTGTCTGTGAGGAGTGTGGTGTGTTCTCCCTGTGTCTGTGTGGGTTTCCTCCGGGTGACTGTCTGTGAGGAGTGTGGTGTATTCTCACTGTGTCTGCGTGGGTTTCCTCCGGGTGACTGTCTGTGAGGAGTGTGGTGTGTTCTCCCTGCGTCTGCGTGGGTTTATTCTGGGTGACTGTCTGTGAGGAGTGTGGTGTGTTCTCCCTGCGTCTGCGTGGGTTTATTCCGGGTGACTGTCTGTGAGGAGTGTGGTGTGTTTTCCCTGCGTCTGCGTGGGTTTATTCCGGGTGACTGTCTGTGAGGAGTGTGGTGTGTTCTCCCTGTACAGTTAGTATGTCGATAATAAGCTCATATCCAGCTGCTCCATAGAGTGACATTTCATTTCAGATTTTCCTCTACTGAGATTATACAAGCTTTTTGTACACAACCACAACCTGTCCATTTAAAGTTGATACATTGACTGACTATAATGGGTTTACACACATGTTCAGACCTATAATGTATTTACACACCATCAAACAGAAGTAATTAATAAGCACACAGCCTTTTTGTAATGATTTGACAAGGTATCATTTTCTTAGTAGACAGCTGACATCCACTCCTTTAATTGTAGGTGACACGGATTATTATCTTGATTCGCTGGGTTCCACCAGTCCTGACATTGAATGAACTCTATTTAAAGACTGCTTTATTGTAATCCTGCCATTATTAAACACTTGTAAATGCACAGCAGCTCTATTTTTATGTCATTTGTTTATGTGATTACTATTTAACCCTCTCTGCAACAAGAGACCACCTCTGTGATGACATAATAATGTCCATGTGATGGTAGTGTTAAGCAAAAATCAAACATAGTCTGGATTTCCCTCTTACTCCAAATAGAGTGGATCAGCTCAAACATGTTGGGTATCAGAAGTTGTGATTTTATTTTCCCACTGGATCTACGAGACTTATACAGCCAGCAAATAATGGACGATCTCAGCCACCAATTAGCATTGAAATGTGTTTGGAATGACTTGGATATTAAAAAGCATAATATGTTGTATATAACTTCAAAGACTGAACTCAACCTAGCCATTACACAGACATATTGATAAATATAAACCTGTAAAATGAACTAGAATTGGAGATGCAGATACAGTGTCAACGTTCTCTGAAGTTGAATGTGAGATCTGTGAAGCTGAAGTGCATTGCCATTTCCCCAAAGGTCAGATGTAATGTTGCAGGGTGTAAAACACAGGTTATAAAGCCCTCATGATAAAGCCATGACACAGGGCAACATCACCTATTAGAGACAATCACAGAGATTGAGGCTGCAATCAGAGGGTACATGTGCTCTGGGGATGTGAAAATAGGCTCTGAACCATGTGCTCTCTTAAAGGACCTTCATTTTATGAGACAAATGTAGTCTGAGTTGAATAATAATAGTGTTCTTTGATAAAGCACAGAACGACCTGGAACTGTCTTATTAGAGCTTTAATGTTATTGGTATAACAATAAGTTAAAAATGATTTCGTGTAACATGTAATTGCCTTTTTGCCATTTATGTTAAATGTTGCATCGTATTAAGAATTAAAATTCAGACAAAAATAACCCAATAATTAAGTAGAATTAAGCAGGAAGGACTTATTCATCACTGCATTTCCATTAAAGAAAAAGCGCTGCCTGTACATCGCTTTACGTAGTTTTGTATCCAAAAGTTTATGTGAGTTTTGATGTAGACGATTTAAAGATGGAGATTTCAATGAACCTAGCACATTAACACTTCATTTTTAGGTTTGTATATGACAACTGCCATTTTTAGTGCTATGAAACATTCACTCATTCATTATCTGTAACCCTTATCCAATTCAGGGTCGCGGTGGGTCCTAGACCCTACCTGCAATCATTGGGCGCAAGGCGGGAATACACCCTGGAGGGGGCACCAGTCCTTCACAGGGCAATACACACACTCACACATTCACTCACACACTCACACCTACGGACACTTTTGAGTCGGCAGAGTCGGCAATCTAACCAATCAAACCTACCAACGTGTGTTTTTGGACTGTGGGAGGAAACCAGAGCACCCAGAGGAAACCCACGCAGACACAGAGAGAACACACCAACTCCTCACAGACAGTCACCTGGAGGAAACCCACGCAGACACAGGGAGAACACACCACACTCCCCACAGACAGTCACCCGGAGGAAACCCACGCGGACACAGGGAGAACACACCGCACTCCTCACAGACAGTCACCCGGAGGAAACCCACACGGACACAGGGAGAACACACCACACTCCTCACAGACAGTCACCCGGAGGAAACCCACGCAGACACAGGGAGAACACACCACACTTCTCACAGACAGTCACCCGGAGGAAACCCACGCAGACACAGAGAGAACACACCAACTCCTCACAGACAGTCACCCGGAGGAAACACATGCAGACACAGAGAGAACACACCAACTTCTCACAGACAGTAACAAAACCCACGCAGACACAGAGAGAACACATCACACTCCTCACAGACAGTCACCCGGAGGAAACCCACGCAGACACAGAGAGAACACACCAACTCCTCACAGACAGTCACCCGGAGGAAACCCATGCAGACACAGAGAGAACACACCAACTCCTCACAGACAGTCACCCGGAGGAAACACATGCAGACACAGAGAGAACACACCAACTTCTCACAGACAGTCACCCGGAGGAAACCCACGCAGACACAGGGAGAACACACCACACTCCTCACAGACAGTCACCCGGAGGAAACCCACGCAGACACAGGGAGAACACACCAACTCCTCACAGACAGTCACCCGGAGCGGGAATCGAACCCACAACCTCCAGGCCCCTGGAGCTGCTATGGAGCCCCTGCTATGAAACAGATACCATAAATTGAATTACAGTTATGCATTACGGGGCATCATGGTGGGGCAGGTACCACAGCCCCAGGGACCTGGAGGTTGTGGGTTCGAGTCACTCTCTGGGGGACTCTTTGTGTGAAATTTGGTGTGTTCTCCCCGTGTCTGCTCCAGTTACCTCCCATGGTCCAAAAACACACGTTGGTAGGTGGACTGGTGACACAAAAGTGTCCGTGATTTTGCGTTTGTGTGTGTGTGTGTGTGTGTGTGAGGGGACTGAATAAATTAATAAATAATTATCATAATTGTCTCAACAAAACCTCATAGAAACTTTATAAATTGGAAATGTAAAGTGTATTGCATTAAATTAACGTAACAATGTGATTATAATTACAAAAACTTTGGCACAATGTAAATAACAATTTAAATAAATAAATAAAACACACATTTGGGATGGAAATAATACAATGAGGCATGGTCTGTGTCTGCAGTGTATTGTGTGTCAAATATATTTAAACATGGCAATCACTCTAGACCTCTCAGAGCTATAAGAAATGATTACCTATCCCGTCTGTATTGCGTTAGTGGGTGAAGAGGCTGCTGTTTGAGTTCAGTGAAGCTATTGTGTCAGACAGACCTGGTAAATTACACAGGCTTTATTAGAGGACTGGGAGGAGATGAAATCAGCTCAGTCAATTTCCTCCTGCTCTTAGTCCATAAACACACACACACACACACACCTAGACATGTGTGTGTACACAGACACACATACAGACACCCGGTGAGTGACAAGTAGCTTCATCCTCTGCATGCCAATTTGAAGCTACACACAGTTGATTTGATTTGTATTCAGCTTTGTAATGACTTGTGAAAGTAGGCCAGGCTGGAACTTTTCAGGAATGTGGGCTCTTTACCTTCCCTTTTTCAAGCAGCCTGATTTGGGCTGAATGGAGCTGCAGAAGGGTGCACAGCTTATAAATAAACTATATGCTAGTCGAATTGATAACCTATATTCCTGAGGAAATGTCCTAGGACTGAGTATTTCTTCTGTGTGTGTGTGTGTGTGTGTGTGAGGTTGAATTAATGTTGCATCTGCAGCAGGGTCCATTGTCCACTACCGTCACTCTGTTTTTCCTCGAAATTATTAAAGAGAACACAGTGTCACTGCGCCACAGCCCAGTGCTGGGAGGTTTAAACCACTCTAGCTGATGCTTGCCATTATCTTACATCTAATCTCTGGTGAAATGTCTCCCAACCAATGAGTAACATGCACTACATGGGCATTATTTGTGTATTATATTGTGTTTTAATGTGTGAGTGATGGACTGAATCTATCCACATTTTCCAGAATTAGCCTCATATTCCAAACATACCTGAAAATTAGAGGTTTATTTACCGTTTAATTATCTCTTGTTTTACCCAATTCATTCATTCTAATGTAAATTTTGGTGTGCAGCTTCCACCAAACATTCACATCAGCATGGATTAGTTTCCCCAACAGTTTCTATGCTGTTATTGGTGTCTAACATGTACTCAGGCTTTGAGACTTAAGTGATGTTTATGACCCAGACAGGTTCATATTAAACCAGACCTTCACTTCTCAGAGAAGTTTCAGAGCAGACAAGAATTTCTTGGATTTCTTTGAAGAAATAGTTTTGTTGTGAAAATATGGCTATAAGTTCACGTCGACTGAGGGAACACGTTCATCTACAACTTACAGTCTGTCGCAACGATACGCAAAAGAAAAATTCAGAAAAACAGACCTGTGTACACCTTTATTCTCAGGCCGTCTTTTCACATGAGCCCTAAACAATGCAGAGAACTCTTCAGCGACTCGCTGGTTTATTCGGTGAAGGGCAGGAGATCGTGCCCTGGAGTGGACCGTGAGAGACAAAGGGTCAGCTTCACTCTCGCCTCCACAGCTCCAAACTCTCCGATTCTCAGTGCTTGTTTTTTCGGGGTCAACAAAGGGCTACAGCAGAGATGGAGGCTTTTATCTGCAAGTTTCTCTTCAGTTCTGCTGTTACGATAGAAGCACACACATACACACACACACACACACACACACTTTTCCTCATCTATGTGCCCCTCCCTGTCACTAGAGGTTGCGCTTGGCCAGTAATCTCTATAGCAACCAACATAATTTTAAGACAAGCATGAAGGCCATGTTCAAGGATTGAGATTTTGCATAAATATCACTGTGTGTGTGTGTGTGTGTTTGGTTTACAAAGCTGTGTGGACATTTTCTGCTACACTGACCACATCTCTCTACTCTCTCTCGTCTCCAGCATAATCTAATTTACCCAATGACTTTCCTCCTTAATAGAACATGAGACCAGCGATGAACAATCAACCATTGAGATAATGTGATAACCATCTTCAATGAAATATTGGCTACTCTTCATTATGGAGTGCCCTTGCAGTGCGCTTATTAAGACTCAACAGCCTTCATTTGTCATTTTAAACCTGTCAATAAGCCCTTACCGAGTAAAGGAATGACACAAAAGAACAACATTTGCTAATCTAACAGAACAGTGGTTTGAGTTCTCTGAACAATGGACTGGCCACTCCAGAGCCCCGACCTCTACATCACTGAATGTGTTTGGAAATGCTTTGACTGTGTAATCAACCAAATGCAACCAACTTCTAAGGCTGAATGTTAAAGGTGTATGAGAATGTCTCTGAAAGTCTCATGTAAAATAAGTAATGAATCAAAGGCAGATTTAATCCTGGTGAAAAATAGTGAAAAAACACATGGTCTGCTTGGTTGGCCCTCTCTCTTCTTGAGTCGCAGTGTGCTCAGTGCTAACCACTGGCAGACATCTATCAGCTGACATGACAAGTCAGGGCATTTGATATTGTCCTTCAGTATGCTGAAACGTTGAGTGGGGTTGCGTTAGTGTGTTATGTGTGCTGTTAGTGGGGGCAGAACGGTGCCTCTCAGGGTTAGGGTTCATGTCCCATCTAGGTGGAGTTTCCATGTTCTCCATGTTTCTCGTTCTGAATAACTTGGGAGGTTAGGTGAATTCTCTAAAAACTGTCCTGTTGTGGCACTCTATTACCCTGGAGGTGTATGGTCATTCCTGGTTGAGAGTACCCCAGTATTTGCATGTGTGTGAATGGAAGCGTCCTTGTGTGTCTATATAATTGTAAATATAAATAAATAATAATTAAAAAAGAAGTGGTGGTTAGGTTCATGTGTCTCAGAGGAGGCATGTGCTTGCCTTCACACTCTCAGGTTGGTGACATTGGGTGGGACATGGAGTGGAAAGCGGAATTGGCAACGATTAAGAATTGCAGAGAATATTCAGAAAAAAATGAACATTTTTACTTTCCTCCTGACACTGAGTTTATGAGGTATGTATAGCGTTGTTGTACTGAATTTCAAACCCAGTGTTGTGGTTTATTACATGTATATAATACATAAGAACAACATGTCTAGCCTCATGTCCAGATACTGTATAAAATGTGTGTGTGTGTGTGTGTGTGTGTTTGTGTGGGTGGATGTGTGGCTTTGGTCTATTTATTTCCACATTAGTTATGTCACACCACAGACAGTTTACATAATTTGAATAGTGAGAAAATAACCACCACACCCACACACACACACACGCACAAAGTTACTCACATAAACACACCACAGCCTTGCCCTTGAATAACAGCAGCACTGGCAGAGCCCTCAGTGCAACATTTCACATTCAAACAACAGAATGACAAGTGTGAGGTGTTCAGATGTCAGAATAAACACTGAGGATCCTCTTCATTTCTGCAGTGCACTGAACGATACTGGATCCAATGCATTAGAAATTTCAACATTGTTGTAGCGTTCTAGTGTTTCTACCAGGTTTAAGTGTTTTTTTTCCTCCTATAGGGTTTTATTGTTTTCACTGATTCAGTGTTTTATTGTTCAGTGTTTTATGGTTTTCACTGATTCAGTGTTTTATTGTTTTCACTGATTCAGTGTTTTATTGTTCAGTGTTTTATGGTTTTCACTGGTTCAGTGTTTTATTGTTTTCACTGATTCAGTGTTTTATTGTTCAGTGTTTTATTGATTTCACTGATTCGATATTTTAGTGATTTCACTGATTCAGTGTTTTATTGTTTTCACTGATTCAGTTTTTTAGTGTTTTCACTGATTCAGTGTTTTATTGTTTTCACTGATTCAGTGTTTTATTGTTTTCACTGATTCTGTGTTTTATTGTTTTCAGTGTTTTAGTGTTTTCACTGATTCAGTGTTTTATTGTTTTCACTGATTCATTGTTTTATTGTTTTCACTGATTTGGTGTTTTATTGTTTTCACTGATTCAGTGTTTTAGTGTTTTCACCGATTCTGTGTTTTATTGTTTTCACTGACTCAGTGTTTTAGTGTTTTCACTGATTCAGTGTTTATTGTTTTCTCTGATTCAGTGTTTTAGTGTTTTCACTGATTCAGTGTTTTATTGTTTCCACTGATTCAGTGTTTTATTGTTTTCACTGATTCAGTGTTTTATTGTTTCCACTGATTCAGTATTTTATTGTTTTCACTGATTCAGTGTTTTAGTGTTTTCACTGATTCAGTGTTTTTTGTTTTCACTGATTCGGTATTTTAGTGTTTTCAATGATTCGGTGTTTTATTGTTTTCACTGATTCAGTGTTTTATTGTTTTCACTGATTCAGTGTTTTATTGTTTTCACTGATTCAGTGTTTTATTGTTTTCACTGATTCAGTGTTTATTGTTTTCACTGATTCAGTGTTTTAGTGTTTTCACTGATTCAGTGTTTTACTGTTTTCACTGATTCAGTGTTTTACTGTTTTCACTGATTCAGTGTTTTAGTTTTTTTCACTGATTCAGTGTTTTATTGTTTTCACTGATTCAGTGTTTTATTGTTCAGTGTTTTATGGTTTTCACTGGTTCAGTGTTTTATTGTTTTCACTGATTCAGTGTTTTATTGTTCAGTGTTTTATTGATTTCACTGATTCGATATTTTAGTGTTTTCACTGATTCAGTGTTTTATTGTTTTCACTGATTCAGTTCTTTAGTGTTTTCACTGATTCAGTGTTTTATTTTTTTCACCGATTCAGTGTTTTATTGTTTTCACTGATTCTGTGTTTTATTGTTTTCAGTGTTTTAGTGTTTTCACTGATTCAGTGTTTTATTGTTTTCACTGATTCATTGTTTTATTGTTTTCACTGATTTGGTGTTTTATTGTTTTCACTGATTCAGTGTTTTAGTGTTTTCACTGATTCTGTGTTTTATTGTTTTCACTGACTCAGTGTTTTAGTGTTTTCACTGATTCAGTGTTTATTGTTTTCTCTGATTCAGTGTTTTAGTGTTTTCACTGATTCAGTGTTTTATTGTTTCCACTGATTCAGTGTTTTATTGTTTTCACTGATTCAGTGTTTTATTGTTTCCACTGATTCAGTGTTTTATTGTTTTCACTGATTCAGTGTTTTAGTGTTTTCACTGATTCAGTGTTTTTTGTTTTCACTGATTCGGTATTTTAGTGTTTTCAATGATTCGGTGTTTTATTGTTTTCACTGATTCAGTGTTTTATTGTTTTCACTGATTCAGTGTTTTATTGTTTTCACTGATTCAGTGTTTTATTGTTTTCACTGATTCAGTGTTTATTGTTTTCACTGATTCAGTGTTTTAGTGTTTTCACTGATTCAGTGTTTTACTGTTTTCACTGATTCAGTGTTTTACTGTTTTCACTGATTCAGTGTTTTATTTTTTTTCACTGATTCAGTGTTTTATAGTTTTCACTGATTCAGTGTTTTAGTGTTTTCACTGATTCAGTGTTTAAGTGTTTTCACTGATTCAGTGTTTTAGTGTTTTCACTGATTCAATGTTTTATTGTTTCCACTGATTCAGTGTTTTAGTGTTTTCACTGTTTCAGTGTTTTAGTGTTTTCACTGATTCAGTGTTTTAGTGTTTTCACTGATTCAGTGTTTTATTGTTTTCACTGAGTCAGTGTTTTATTGTTTTACTGCTAAACACTGGATGTATTTGCTGGTACAAAGTGTAAGCATTTTCACTGCTTATCAGAGCTGAAGTGATTATCAGAGCTCAAGTGATTCCAATGTTGTCACTGCTAGTGGTGCCAGTGCCACAGTTTATTTTTTAATTGCTTTGTTTTTCAGTTTTCACTTCTACAGTGTCTCAGTACTAGAATTTACACTAAGCTCTTGTTGGAGGACATCATCAAGGTTGCAAACAATCTTTAGGATACACTGTGTTCCCTAAAAGGTCCACTACATTCTCTTTTCCAAAAGTAGTGGTGTCAAATATTCATTTTAAAATACTTTTGATAAGAAAAACTAAATAAATACCTGGAGATAATGAGTTGTTGTAACAGTCGGCTCCTCTCTAGCTCTGCGTCCTTCTGTCCATGTGCTGTTGTTATTCATCCTTGCTTCCCTCTAGGTAAAGCCCGCTCACGTTATGCACCTGAGAGCGGTCAGTTGCAATGCAGATCGATTATTCTTAGGCGCTTCTTAAATTCAGCCTTGAAATGTGTTTGTAAAACTGCATTGTCTACTTGTGTCCTTTTTTAGACTTCTGTTTCATACACATTGAGCACTATTCAGACAGGACTGGTTTACAGGTGGAATTGGGGTAATGATTGTGATGGATTTGTACTGGACTAGAAATTTTGATGTAAATAATAGAGATGGCAGTGGCTACTCGATTTATGTATGCTAGTGGAATGTTTGAGTGCATATTCTTCAGCGTGGATCTTACCTGGTGGCAGTTTTAGATTGTTACTACTGTTCTGAGGACAGCCCAAACACCAAAATAGCCAGCCCTCAATGACCTTGTCCCCTATTGCGTTGGAACAGCTAAAATGGCAAGATAAAGGCAAAAAATCTTCACCTAGTCTAAAATCCCTCACACAATTATTATAACTATAACTATGCTACTATAAATGGTATAAAAGTAGAAACTTAATAAGTAGGCTATACATTTATAACACATGCATGTAGTCTGCTGTTGAGCACAGAACTTACCTATAGCTGCCAGAAGGTTCATGCTTTGAGTCATCTTTTAGATTTGAGTGTGGTGTGTTATTTAATACCTGAGGTTTGCCTCATACTTACACGGCTTTGATTATACATCACTAAATGTCTCCTCCAGTGCCTTCATACTTGAGAAAACCTGCAAAAATGTCCTTTACCACAGGATGTGATGGAATTGGATTTTCATCCAGGGTTGATATAATCTAGAGGTATTTTTATTGGTGGTTTTATAGTAGGTAAAATAATCTCTTCAAATGAGAAACAGGCACTCTGGTACTCATTACTCTGGTACTGATTACTGGAATCGGAATAAATTCACCAAGATACCAATACACCAAGATTACAATTTCAGCAGGAAAAACTAATCCCATTTGAACAGGGCTTTAGTTAGGTAGGATTTTCTGGTCCTGCGTTCTCAAATCATGTCAGTTCCTTGGTTGTTTTGCTCATTTTGCTGACCATGGATTTCAACATCCACAGCTGAAATGGAAAATACAAACTGCACTTTAATTAAGATTAATGAAAACATTCCCTTGGTGTCACCACAGTGACACTGTAAAAGAAAAAAAACACTACCACAAGGCCAGTTTTTCTGGGACTCTACGGTGAGCGTTAACAGCTTTTGTGCTTTGCTTAAAGCTATGGTTGACTGTGTGTTTGGAACACACACTAAAACACCCTGGGCTGTGTTCCCCGCAGCCAAAGTGCGAATGGAATAATTCCTTCAAAAATTCATTATGCAGCATCGTCCGTGGCATCTGGAGCTAAGATTAAAACACTGTTCTCCAGAGACCCGCTGCTTGCAGGGACATTCTGAAGAGGGGTGGCAGGGATTGCTCCCAGCAATTAGGATTAAAATCATTTTCACGGGAAATATGTGCTGGCAAACCACACATTTTAAACAAGAGACGACACCTTACTCTATATTCGCCTACATGTAAGCAATGTGCCTTCAAAGCACTGAGTGTTGGCATGGAAACCAAGGTGGAGTTCATCTCAAGTAGCAGTTGGAAATAAACATGTATGTCATTGTTTTCATGATAAATATCATTTTGCTGTTCAAAGTGTATCATGAGTATACTCAGTAGTTTTAGAACAATTAACAGCTGTAGAGATTATAGAAAAGTGATGAATTCTAAACAACAACACAGTGTACAAGACCTTTAAAACTGTTAGCCATATTAGCATTTTCTTCATTGGATCAAATGGGAAGCTGTTAGCATGTCAGATGCTAATGTGTTTCTCTGCTCTTTTGTCTCTTTTGAGTTATTTCACAGTGTGTGTAAGAGACTACAGCCACAAGCCACATAATCTGACCCCCTTGCCCCTACGCTTTGAGAGTGGAACTGATTCTTGGAGGGTACTGTTTAATCACAACTGTTGGACTAAATTATTCTTGGTGAGTGATCAATGAGAGATGTCTCCATGCCGAAGTGAAGCCAGGGCTGAATCCTAAACATCTTCCTTTGTCATAATATAACAGTTTGTGCACTCCTGTAGTGCTTTGTATGATGCAAATCATTTTTAGAGGGCTATAAGGTTCACATTTCCTTGTCGAATTAGCGCCTGGGTGCAGTATTATTAGTTTTGTTATTTGTGATGTGCACTATGTTGGGAGTATGATGCTACTTTGGGAGACAGCAGAGATCTGTTTACAAACGTGTCATGGATAAATGGGTCAGGGATTCATACTTTTATTTTTTTCATTTTAAAGTGTAAATTAGGGCTAAACGTGGTGACAGAAAAAATAAAACAATTTAAATAACCCAGTTTTTATTTCAGTTGTGTGTTTGAGTAATGAGTAGGTCGCTAATATGGTGGCTACTCTACACTGTGATGTCAGCTGCAACCCACTGATAGGTAGTTTGTCTTCATTTGCTGCAGGGATATTCTTCTGGGACGTCTACACTAGGTACTGGAACATTTCTCTGAGGATATGATTGCATTCAGCCATGAGAGCCATGAAGGTCAAAGATTAATTGGAGAAAACAATTAGGAGAACACAGCTCCACTGATCCACAACCCTATACTGGAATGTTTTATACCTCTCTAAACTACACTTGGCATGGAGCCTTTTTATCTACACCACAGCATTTTGTTTCATTTTGTGCTTTTTTCTTTTTTTTTTTTTTTTTTTTTTTTGGAGATATACCATCTGTTATAAACACACAAAAACATATGCTGGCTGAATTGGATAAATTTGTAGTTTTCACCTAAACCTAATCCACATAAACCAGATTCTGATTTGTTGGAGGAAGCTCTTTTATTATTATTATTATTATTTATTTATTTTTATTTATTTATTTTTTTTTATTTGGAGCATAAAGGTCCCTCACCTCCCCTGGTACTTCAACCAGTTTTCAAAAATGAGCTGTACTTGAGTGAATCAACTAATTTATTAATTCATCCATTCATTATCTGTAAGTGTTTATCCAGTTCAGGGCGGCGGTGGGTCCGGAGCCTACCCGGAATCACTGAGTGCATGGCTGGAACACATCCTGGAGGGGGCGCCAGCCACAGACAAAGGGAGAACACACTACTCTCCTCACAGACAGTCACCCAGAGGAAACCCACGCAGACACAGGGAGAACACA
The DNA here is from genome assembly GCF_029633855.1 of Hoplias malabaricus. NCBI lineage: Eukaryota > Metazoa > Chordata > Actinopteri > Characiformes > Erythrinidae > Hoplias > Hoplias malabaricus. The sequence goes on from NC_089810.1 coordinate 39,234,239, forward strand.
CCATACTCCTCACAGACAGTCACCCGGAGGAAACCCACGCAGACACAGGGAGAACACACCACACTCCTCACAGACAGTCACCCGGAGGAAACCCACGCAGACACAGGGAGAACACACCACACTCCTCACAGACAGTCACCCAGAGGAAACCCACGCAGACACAGAGAGAACACACCACACTCCTCACAGACAGTCACCCGGAGGAAACCCACGCAGACACAGGGAGAACACACCACACTCCTCACAGACAGTCACCCAGAGTAAACCCACGCAGACACAGGGAGAACACACCACACTCCTCACAGACAGTCACCCAGAGGAAACCCACGCAGACAAAGGGAGAACACACTACACTCCTCACAGACAGTCACCCGGAGGAAACCCACGCAGACACAGGGAGAACACACCACACTCCTCACAGACAGTCACCCGGAGGAAACCCACGCAGACACAGGGAGAACACACCACACTCCTCACAGACAGTCACCCAGAGTAAACCCACGCAGACACAGGGAGAACACACCACACCCCTCACAGACAGTCACCCGGAGGAAACCCATGCAGACACAGGGAGAACACACCACACTCCTCACAGACAGTCACCCGGAGTGGGACTTGAACCCTCAACCTCCAGGTCCCTGGAGTTGTGTGACTGCGAAACTACCTGCTGCACCACAGAGCCACCCTAACTGATATATATTTTACACTTTTGTATGTTTATTCATTCCATATGAACCTAAAGTAGTAAATAAAAGCTGGAAATACAGCTGTGCTTATCAGACTGTGCTTATCTGTACACACTACACTTAATGGAATGCATAGGCCTATGTATGTATGTGTGTGTGTGTGTGTGTGTGTGTATGGTCAAAGTGTAGTGCTGTATTCATGGTGCATTAATCATTGATGCACACCAATGCTTTCACATGTTTGTAATCATTATTTGAGCGTTGAGGGCTTGGATCCTGATATATCCTGATGTCTTTTTTCTGAAGCATGGAAAAAAAGGGCTCCTACTGTATGGCCTTCGCTTTGAACCTGCATCTCCGCATCCATTAGCGTTACAATATGCGATGGGCTGTCGTGCACGCCAATCCGTCCACATGTTTTATTCCACTAACAGCCCTACATCCTACATATATTTATGTGTATGTTACACTCTGTGTATATTTCCATAATGCTGTGCACTGCAGTCAACTGAATTCAGCACAAAGTAAAACTGCTTCTAGGGCGGCACTCCATGGTTAATGGCGCGCTATATATATTGTTGTTTCATGTCGAATGTGTCATTTATCTTTTGCCTAGGCGTACAGCCCATGTGCGTACAGATAATTAAAATATTCAAAATTCACCACACTACTTTAGGTCATTGGTTTTTGTAATAACACTCTTGAGGTGTTCTGTACCGTGACATTGGCACTAAACTGCAATTGTTTATTCCCTTATTAAAAAAAATCATAACACAAATTAATTTAACAAGACAGTTTATTCACAGTCCAAAAATTAAGAACAGATCTGTGGACCTCTTAAAAACAGAGTTAAAAGCCACCCGCTCCTAAGAAAGCATAATGGATAACAGTATACCCTTGTGGAAAGATGGCTTCAAAACCTAGATTATGCTGCAATGCTAATTATTCCTGGTTGCCTTGGGACAGTTTGGTTTCTTCTGAAACGTGACTCCTCTGATAAGACTCACTGCAATTTATAGTAACCTTAATAGAAGTGTACTGTATGTTACTCTTTTTCCCTTAAGCTTCTCCCTCCCAAAGTATCCATATTTAACCGAATCACAGTGTGAGTGAGTGCTATTTCAGAATAGATTTGTTACAGGACTGGATTTTATCGATTCTGTTTCATGTAGCTGCATACCTCATGCAATCACTATATTCTCCCAGTGAGGCAACATTCACCACTGACCAGGACCATGTGATGTAAGCGTGAAGCAAGCAGGATCTCAAATGAGGTCCAAGCAGCCAGAATCTCTCTCCAGTATTTCGTTTTTTAATAAATCATGCGTGTCGTTTTAAAACCCCCGTTTAAACGATGGTAATGTTATGGTTACAAGTTGTATACACCCAAACGTTCCTGGTTCTTACTTATTATTCAGTCACTGGACTTGAACACGTTCTTATTTCTAACTGATCTTTGACATAATGGAGCAAGCCCTATTCATCAGTTCTTAGCACAACCTTGGTTTGAAATTTAGTCTTCAGTTACCCAGGTTATTATAAAGAACTGATGTTATTATCCGACATGAGACACAGTAACAGAGGAATGAGATGAAAATAAATGAGGATTAAAGATTAATACAGAGGGAGGCCTTTTGTATTTGTGAATTTTTATCATTCCCTTAGAGTAAAAATGAGGATCTTAATCTCAGCTGGGTTTATTATTATTATTTAATTTTATATTTGAATTAATTATTTTATTTAATAAATCAACAACTGTATTTAATTTTATTGATTGTTATAAAAGAGGCTGATCTCTGATCAGTGTACTGTACTTTGGAATGTGTTTGGATGCCTTTGCTGTATTTTATTTATTTATTTATATTTTGGAAATATTTATTGTCTTCTTTGTGTACTGTCACATTAAAGAATGTTAACAAAACCTACACAGACGAGGGCGATCTATCTGAGCCTTCAAACGGGAGTCGGTTGAGAAAGCAATGAGGTCAGCAGAGCTTTGGCGACAGAGCTCAGCACTGCTTTCTGTGATTTTATGTTGTTTACCACTTTGTGGCTGAGTTGCTGTGGTTCCTAAATGCTTTCATTTTTCATTAATACCACTAGAAGGGAAGAAATGTCATGAACTGGCTTGTTGCAATGGCGGTATCCTATTCATGAGCAATGATGAGAGCAAGAGGCTAACTTTTGGTCAGTTTGTGTGTCACGCACTCGTCCTGTCATGCCTGTCTGTTATTGTCCATGTCTCCGCCCTTGTCTCGCCTTTGTTTCGCCTTCTTGCCCTTAATCCTCGTTATCTGTTTCAAGTGTGTCTCGTCTGTTCATGTATTTAAGTTCCCTTGTATCACTTCCTTGTATCTGTCATTTGTTTTGTTTCTTTCCCACTCCTAGTCAAGTCGTTTTGCTTCCAAGTCATGTCGGTTTGTGTCATTCTCATTCCAAGCCATGTCGTTTCTTTCCTCTAAGTCTTGTTGTTTCGCCTCCAGTGTTTCCGTGTCTTGTGCCTTAGTTCGGTCTGTCTGTCTCTGTCGTTTTCCTCATTTCATTTCCTATGTCTTGTTGTTTCAGTAGTTGCCTGTCTTTATTTTGTTATATCTTTTTTTTAATTAAAAGTACTGTGTTTTAGCGTGTGCGTTCGTCTCCGTCAGTCCGCCCTCCGCGAATCAGGACATTGTGGCTGAATTTTTAGTAACTGAATATTTTTGTATACAATATTCTTCTTAGTTTGCATTCCTTGTTTTGTTTCCTGTGCATGCAGTAATTGATTTAGTATATTTTACTAACAATCTTTTTTTTTTTTTACTTTTCTTTAAATATAACTTGATTCCAAGGTATTACTATACCGACTATGACCGATTTAGTACTATGATATTATTAGTCACTTATTACTGATTTGTAAAGTGCACCCATAAATTTGTTGATCACCAGCCTTTGCACATCACCAGTTGGTCTCTTGAATTTGATCAAAACAAAAAAGTATCACGTGGGGAACATACTGCATTAATATTAAGACATAGAAAACAAGCAAATAATTCTGAGTTTTCTATTTTAGCAAAAGTAAAACCTGCAGGCTTTTTACGGCGGTGCACTTTCATATTTTTCGGTGTGCATCAGATCTGTTTACATGCTTTTCAGAGTGGTGTGAGTGAGCGCGAAAGACTGAACTCGGCCTAAGCCTGAGCCTGCAAATTTGATCTCAACTTCCAGACTCTGCTCCGTCTGTCAGGTGCGAGGGGCGGATTGAGGGAGGCGGACGCACTCGCTAAAACACAGCTTTTTAATAAAGGAAAACAACAAAACAGAGACTTTAACAAAACGAAAACAAACACGGAGAAACTGGAGACAAACGGACAGACTCGAAAACACGACCGACTAGACATGAGAAATGAGAAAAGAGAAATGTACGACAAACAGGACGTGACACAAGAGGGCTTAAATACAGACACAAACGAGACACACCTGGACAGATAACGAGGACGGGTTAACACATGACAGACGAGGAGGCGGGACAAAGGCGGAGACTAGAACATAAACAAAACAGAGCCATGTGCAAATAAAGCACATGGCCGGGACAACAGACTGACAGGACGAAGGCGTGACAGATGCCCCCCCCAAGAACGCGCAACTCCCGGGCGCGTACTCCTAAACCCCCCAGGAGCTGGCACTGGAGAGGGCACGGAAAACAAGACAGGACAACAAACCAACGGTTGACAGGACTCAGGACAGGACGGGAACAGACACAGGAGCTGGGGACACGACAGGACCGAATATACGAGACGGGACATGGGACATGACAGGAGACTGACAAAGGGGGGCAACAAGAGACGAGAACGGACTGGACAGGACAGGAGTTGACACATGGGAATTGACGGGAGACAAGACAGGGGACGGATACGGAGACTGGACATGACTAACAGGGGACTGAACCGGGGGTTGAAACATAGACTGGACAGGGCTGACAGGGGACTGGACATGAGACAAGACAGAGGGTTGAAACGGGGACTGGACAGGGCTCACAGGGGACTGGACAGGGCTAGGTAGGGGAACAGGGACCAAGACATTCAGGGGGACAGACACGAACACAGTGACAGGGACCGGGACAGACACAAAGGCAGACACGGGTACAGGGACAAGAACAGAGATGGGAACCAGGACAGGGACAGACAAGGGAACCAAAATAACAGGGGGGTGCCCAGGACTGGCTAATGTCTGTGGGGCAGTCTGAGGAACCAGCCTGGGCACAGTTCTGGGGATCGGCCCTGAAGTCCTTCGGGCCGACCTACGGACTTGACCCGGAACGGCCTTAGCCACAGTCACGGGGGCCGGAACGGCCGTAGCCACAGTCACGGGGGCCGGAACGGCCGTAGCCACAGTCACGGGGGCCGGAGCGGCCGGAGCCACAGTCACGGGGACAGGAGCGGCCGTAGCCACAGTCACGGGGACAGGAGCGGCCGTAGCCACAGTCACGGGGACAGGAGCGGCCGTAGCCACAGTCACGGGGACAGGAGCGGCCGTAGCCACAGTCACGGGGACAGGAGCGGCGGGTGCCGCCATCACGGGGACAGGAGCGGCGGGTGCCGCCATCACGGGGACTGGAGCGGCGGGTGCCGCCATCACGGGGACTGGAGCGGCGGGTGCCGCCATCACGGGGACTGGAGCGGCGGGTGCCGCCATCACGGGGACTGGAGCGGCGGGTGCCGCCATCACGGGGACTGGAGCGGCGGGTGCCGCCATCACGGGGACTGGAGCGGCGGGTGCCGCCATCACCGACACAGGAAGCCCCGCAGCAACGTCCACGGGGGCAGGGGAACCTGCGACGTCGTCCACGGGGGCAGGGGAACCTGCGACGTCGTCCACGGGGGCAGGGGAACCTGCGACGTCGTCCACGGGGGCAGGGGAACCTGCGACGTCGTCCACGGGGGCAGGGGAACCTGCGACGTCGTCCACGGGGGCAGGGGAACCTGCGACGTCGTCCACGGGGGCAGGGGAACCTGCGACGTCGTCCACGGGGGCAGGGGAACCTGCGACGTCGTCCACGGGGGCAGGGGAACCTGCGACGTCGTCCACGGGGGCAGGGGAACCTGCGACGTCGTCCACGGGGGCAGGGGAACCTGCGACGTCGTCCACGGGGGCAGGGGAACCTGCGACGTCGTCCACGGGGGCAGGGGAACCTGCGACGTCGTCCACGGGGGCAGGGGAACCTGCGACGTCGTCCACGGGGGCAGGGGGACCTGCGACGTCGTCCACGGGGGCAGGGGGACCTGCGACGTCGTCCACGGGGGCAGGGGGACCTGCGACGTCGTCCACGGGGGCAGGGGGACCTGCGACGTCGTCCACGGGGGCAGGGGGACCTGCGACGACGTCCACGGGGGCAGGGGGACCTGCGACGACGTCCACGGGGGCAGGGGGACCTGCGACGACGTCCACGGAGGCAGGGGGACCTGCGACGACGTCCATGAAGACAAGAGAGCCGCGTGCCGCGCTCTCGAGGACAGGAGAGGCGCGTGCCGCGCTCTTGAGGACAGGGGTTTGTGCTGCTCGCCTGGCTCGCGCTGGAGCTGTAAAGGGTTTAGGGGGTTTCACAGGCGCACCCATTAGATCACCTCGAGGTGCGCCCCTGTTAGCCTCAGACCTCAGAGGTACGGAGGTGAGGCTAACAGTCCCTACCCTTAACGCCCCCCCAAAAATTTCCCCGGACCTGAGGGGGTAATCCTCCAGCGAGGGGGGAACTCCAGCACGGTTCTTTCGCCGACTCCTACGACTCGCGCTGGAGCAATCACTCGACTCATGAATCGACTCCTCCCGAAGGCGCTGAGCCACTGTGGCATGTATCTGTCGGAGCCGGCTACTCCATTCCACAGCCCTATTAAACGTATTTTCTGTGCTAGCTGCGTCCATGTAGGGGTCGTACATTCTGTCAGGTGCGAGGGGCGGATTGAGGGAGGCGGACGCACTCGCTAAAACACAGCTTTTTAATAAAGGAAAACAACAAAACAGAGACTTTAACAAAACGAAAACAAACACGGAGAAACTGGAGACAAACGGACAGACTCGAAAACACGACCGACTAGACATGAGAAATGAGAAAAGAGAAATGTACGACAAACAGGACGTGACACAAGAGGGCTTAAATACAGACACAAACGAGACACACCTGGACAGATAACGAGGACGGGTTAACACATGACAGACGAGGAGGCGGGACAAAGGCGGAGACTAGAACATAAACAAAACAGAGCCATGTGCAAATAAAGCACATGGCCGGGACAACAGACTGACAGGACGAAGGCGTGACACCGTCGCTCTTAATGAGATTCATTAGTGGGAGATTGCGGCCAATTTGCACGGCCCAGATACCACTCCATGATATTCCTCAGCAGATCATAAAGATAAGTTGTGGTCCAAAGCAGCAGCGCTATGAAGGTCCTACGTGATCAGAATCCTGTTCTTAAAACTACAGAGGAGCCGAAAGCCAAGCCAATGTATCTGCAGTGATTTTCTGTGAGAAACAAAGGCCATAAAAGAAAGGCGAGAGAAGCTTTAGAGGAATACAATAGGTGATGGGCTGGTACCTCATTTACAAAGCTGTCATTAAATCAGCGCTTCTGTGTGGAAAACACAAATGGCTGAATGACAGATTGACAGAAGGGAACACACAGCCAAAGTGCAGAAAATACTTTGAGGCTAGAAAAGACTGGAGAGTTGGAGAGTGACGACGATAACCAGCGAAGACGATGTAATAATTAAAATGATAACAATAAAAACGTATCACATATAAAAAATACCACTTGCCATAATAATTTCTCTGAAGGGGGTTTTTCTTCATGTTGCATTGTGCCTAACCACGGCTTTTAAAAACAAATTAACAGAGTGCTTCACCAAAACACAGTCAAAACACAGTCAGAAGACGCTAACCTCAATGGGCGAGAAATTGTTTTACAAAAGTTTTGATAAAGTTTTAGTTCACATCACACATTTATTATAGCTGCAGTTTGCTGTGAAGCAAAATCTATCCAAACGTAAGTGTCATCATCATCATCTTCTTTTGCGGTGGCAACAGGGCGAGCAAAGAAGCCCAGACGTCTCTGTCCCTCACAACGTGGCATGGTGGAAGGGCTTGTGTGGTCTCATGACCTCCAGGGCTATGTCGTCGGGAGCTGCTCTCCCATGGCGAACAGGTCTAGAGTGAAGATCCAGACAAACATGATCCAAAAGCATCCCTATGAGTACAACCATTAAAAGTCAGTGTACCCTGCCCGGGCGAGGGTTACCAGGACCTACCCCTGGAGCCAGGCTTGGGGGTAGTGTCCGACGGCGAGCGCCTGGTTGCTGGGCAGCCCACGTAACCCGGTCGGGCTCATCCCGAAATGGCAACGTGGGAGGATCATGTGGGCTCACCACCCGCAAGATCCAGAGTAGGGGTGCGGTGCAATGCCCATCGGGCACAGAGCGGGGGCGTCGTGGAACTTGTCAAACGTAAGTGTGTTTGTTATTAATATTTTACCATTATCACCATTATATAAAAGTACACTCAGAGGATTAAGTTTGTTTTAAACACATTGTGACCTGTGACTGGTAGGTTTTACTAGAACAGAGCATTTCTCGTCAAACTACTCTTGAGGAGTTCATTAGCGTCCTGAGTGTGTAATTATCTACAGAAATTTATGAACTATAGGAGAACCACTAATGCACATGAGTGGCTTGTGGTTTTTGATGAGTTACCACTCTCTACGAATTATAAATAAATTAATAAATAATGAAAACAGGGAAAATAAATTTGCCTTTGTGAACCCTGCGTGGGACCCCTGAGTCCCACCTGCTGCACCTGGCTTACGGCAAAGGCAAGTCACTGAAGTGAACTCATGACCACCCTGAAAGTCAAAGAAAATCTAAAGTATAATATACGTACATTCATGAATAACCTGAAAATCACAGGGAGCTCTGGCAGACGTCCTTCTAAAGACGCTCCGGGCCCTTGAGCTGTGCTCATGTTAAATCCCATTTGTACGTGAGGTTTGAGAATTTTGAGCTGGGCCTACTTCACTAACGTGGCTGTGTGCGGAGAGGCTTTCAGCTCATCCTTCATGTGACTCCTCCTCATGTGAAGGACTTTACTCTGCATTACGCTCCAGTCCACTCCACTCCAGCCACAGCGCCTCAAACCAAACACCGCTCATCCTTTAGAAGAGTTCAGTGGAAACATGAGAGGCTTTCCAGGCCTTTATCGCTCAGAGTATATGTTAGGGACAGAAATAATCTCCTACTAATGGATTCTTCCATGCCCTCCAAGCTCCATATGGTTTTGGGCCAGTGGGCTAAGAGCCTTTCCCAGTTTCCAAGTGAACATCACCATCTTGCCTCCGGCCAGTCACTCAGCCTCATCCATCTGTCTGAACTGCATTCTGCACCAGAGACAAATGCACTCTGAACATTCGCTTATCTAGAACTACAGTTACACTGATTAATCACCTGTTGAGATGCAAGAGAGAAACTGTATGCTTTGGCTGCTGAAATAAAACCATGCTACTCCAAAATAGCAGCTATTCAAGTATTTTTTTTAATGGCATTTAATAGAAATAGATTTTATTTCAAGCCATTTTTGGACCACTTCTTTTGATTCATTATCCTGAAATTTTAATAAAACGTTCAGTCAGAATGCGCATTTAAAAAGGAAAATTAAAAATAGATGTACAATATTTTTTTTTGTAGGGCGGAACGGCCGGGTGACTGTCTGTGAGGAGAGTGGTGTGTTCTCCCTGTGTCTGCGTGGGTTTCCTCTGGGTGACTGTCTGTGAGGAGTGTCTTGTGTTCCCACTGCTCTTCACAATTAATGTCTGCTAACTATTATCCACATGGAAGTATTTAATACTAATATACATGTTCGGTCTATATGAAAACATTGTTTTCTAACAAAGATAAAGCTAACACTATGCACTTAGAGTGCCTGCCTAATGCTGTAGATGTAGATCTAAGGAATATCTGAATTTGTGATGTCAGCCCCAGCCTTACGCAGTTATGTCATCTATGCATGCAGAGATCTGCTGTTCCTCCCTCAGTGTTAAGGGGATAATAAGCACTACATCCAAGAGCTGACACCCAGCAGTGAGAGGAGAAAGCTTTTTTGCCTGGCTGCTGTAACAGAGTTAAAGGAAAAGCTAGATGAAGTAAGAGACCCTGATGGTGTGCTAAAGGCATGTCATCAGTTGATGGGATAATGAATAGTGATATCCATTTCCATGAAAGAGCTATAAATGTCATTTTTTTAATGCTAGCACATCTCCTATCAATAACTTATTCAGCAGTACAGAGACAGGTCTAGCCTCTAATCTGGTGTCTATGTGAGCTTTTATGGCTTCGGGATACGGACACTGAGCTGCTGCGGTGTATTATCATTAGTCAGATAGAAGCCCACCACTAGAGTGGTTTCTTCTCCTGTAATAGCACACAGGAGTCTTCACTCAGCTCTAAATGGGTTGGTCCATCAGAAACTAAAATGTGTCTTTCTCCTCAAAGCAGGCTTTCTGCTGCTGTCAGGTACTGTTTCAGAAAATGATGTGAAATTGGAAATGTTTTATTTAAATTCTATAAATGTAAGCAACCTCTTGCCATAATTATTTACAATGGGATTTCTGTTGAGCACTGGATTTGTGCCATTTTGAACAAGAAAACATATGAAGGAGAACAGCAGTCCCATTTTATTTCAAGGACTTTACATAATGAACACAATTCATGTGTGCAATTTATACAGAAGATTAAATTAATTTGAACATGATTACTTGCACACTAAGTAATATTGGTTTGGAAGCAAATGCACAGAGACACAAGCACTGAGCCGGCACTGAAAGGGTTGTTTACTATCAGAATAACACTGCGTGTATTCCCAGAGATAAACTACATGAAAAACATTTCGGGACACCTACCTAATACACCCTTAAAATCATCCTGTTCTAAATCTATAAACTAAATATGCAGTTGCTCCCTTTTGGGCCTTGCTTTATGCACTGGAGCACAGTCAGGCTGGAACAGAAAAGGGACTTCCACAAACTCATCTCACAAAGCTGGAAGCATACAAAGTGTCTTCATAGCATTCCAGTAAAGCACCGAGATTTCCCCTCATTGGAACTAAGGGGCCTTAGCCAAACCCAGAAAAATATATTACAGTTGGCACAATACACTCAGGCAGGTAACATTCCCCTGGTATTTGCCAAAGCTAGAATCATCCATCAGACTACTTCATCACTCCACAGAACATTCTTAGAGTCCAGTGGTGGTGCACTTAACACCACATGTTCTGACACTTTGTATTTATTCTTGGTGATGTAAGGTTTGCATGCAGCAGCTCGAACATGGAAACCCATGCCGTTTAGCTCCTAGCACATAGTTTTTGTGCTGATGTTAATGCCAGATGATGTTTGAAATTCTGCCGTTCAGAGGTCGGAAGAGCATTGGCGACAGAGCTCAGCACTGCTTTCTGTAACTTTAAGTTGTTTACCACTTTGTAGCTGAGTTGCTGTGGTTCCTAAATGCTTTCATTTTACATCATTTTACATCCTATTCCAGTATCAAATTCAAATTCATAGAGCTCTTTAGAATGACCCATTAATTTACAAATATTTGTAAAGGCAGACTTCATGACTAGGTGATTTTATTCACATGCGGCAATGAGACTGAATCCAATAATAAATGAAGCATTTGTGTTCTTTTACACAGGGATATGAAACACAACATCACCCAGGAAGCTCCCGTTCTTCGTGTTGATCCATTTTACTGTCATCGTTGTGGACATGCAGCATAACAACTGCTTTATGGGCAGGTTTTAATGAACTAAAGGAGTAAAAGAAAAAAACTCTCTTAGTCTGTTGAGAAGAATAGTTGTGTATGCTACAACTAGTTCACGTGTTCAAAATTATATTGTTTCTAATGTAACGTGTATTGTCATCGGCCTGGAAATTACCGGAATACTGAACTGTTCGCTTACTGAGCATATCATGTGTGACAAGTCACTGCACAAATCATAGCAGGCACAAATGCACCTGTTCTCACAGCAACAAATCATACATTAAATGATGGATTTAGAGTGGAATGCACTTTTAAAGTGATGCATTTCTGTGCACTGTTCAAACACAGGGCGCATCTTTCATTAAAGTGACAGTATTCTGAGATAAGCACTCCTCTGAGGACCAGGCCTACATCAGTCCTCCTCAGCTAGCATCTAGATATTGTTAATAATGACAGTGAGCACAAGTAAATGTCAATTCTTTGACTCCTGAGCACAGCAGGCACAGCGTGTTGACACAGTATGTCAATGGAGTTCTATGCAAAAGTGTTTGAACATCCCATAGCAATGAATATACCAATGAAAACATATCAGCCATTTTTATTAGCACTGCTGCTTGTCATAAAAGTGATTTGTCACAATGCAAGGGCTCAACTAATTAATCCCACCACTTAAAGACACACCCAGTGGGGACAGAAACATTCAATAATTCACATGCAATTCATCTAATTTCCATAGAAAAGTAAAATTGTCACGTCCTGTGTTTATTTTCCTAGCCATGTGCTCATTTAGCACATGGCTCTGTTTATTCTTCCTGTCTCCACCCTAGTCCCGCCTTAGCTCCGCCCTATCATCAGAGTCTCCTTTGTAGTCCTGCCCTCTCGTTATTGTCCCCAGGTGTTCCTTGTCAGTGCTCTGTGTATATAGTCCCTTTGTTTCAGTGTTCCCTTGTCGGTTCTTGTGTGTGTAGATGTGTTTCTTTGTCTGTTGTCTTTTACATTACCACCAGTTCACAGTTATATTCCTCTGAGTTCTAGTTTGTTTTCTTGCCTCCCTGTTTGTGTTTGTTTTCTATTTGTTGTGTTTGCCTTGGTTTTGTTTAAATAAATCCTCCTTGCGTGTACGTCCACCTCCTCATCCTTCTTCAACTGTGACAAAAATTAAGTGAGAGCAGCCAAGGTCACCATGATCAGCACTAAGCCTCAGCTATTAACATGCGTTTAAAAATCCCAAGCCCACCCTAAAAAATGTCCTCTTGATAAGTTTTCAAAAATTATATATTTTTGTTTATTATTTGGGCAGCAAGGTGGCGCAGCAGGTAGTGTCGCAGTCACAAAGCTCCAGGGGCCTGGAGGTTGTGGGTTTGATTCTCGCTCCGGGTGACTGTCTGTGAGGAGTGTGGTGTGTTCTCCCTGTGTCCGCGTGGGTTTCCTCCGGGTGACTGTCTGTGAGGAGTTGGTGTGTTCTCCTTGTGTCCGTGTGGGTTTCCGCCGGGTGACTGTCTGTGAGGAGTGTGGTGTGTTCTCCCTGTGTCCGCGTGGGTTTCCTCCGGGTGCTCCGGTTTCCTCCCATAGTCCAAAAACACACGTTGGTAGGTGGATTGGTGACTCAAAAGTGTCCGTAGGTGTGAGTGTGTGTCTGTGTTGCCCTGTGAAGGACTGGCGCCCCCTCCAGGGTGTATTCCCGCCTTGCGCCCAATGACTCCAGGTAGGTTCTGGACCCACTGCGACCCTGAACTGCATAAGGGTTACAGATAATGAATGAATGTTTATTATTTCCCAGAATTTCAAGTTTAATAATAATACAATTTTATTTAAAAACACACTTTACAAGCCAAAGAAAGAGTAACAACAACATGATAAAAGTATAAGTGTCAAAACATAATAATAGAATACAAACAAGTAAACCACCTCTAAAGGAGAATGAGTATTAAAAAAAAAATAAGTGGTAAAAATCAACAAACACTAAAACAAGAGATAAAATCGAATATGATATTAACTAAGAGTTTGTGAAAGCAATCTTAAAAATGTTTTTTTTTTTTTGTCTCAGTTTACCACTGCCTGTCAGCATTAATGTTGTAAAACGTATATATAATTTAAGACACAAAACAATTTATTTTTACAGTTTTAACATTTCATTTCTTTTACAGAGAACTTTTAGTCCATATATCATTGCCCACATATTTTATTATTTAATGAGACATAAAGTGAAGTAATGGATAATATGACCTTTAAGTACAGATACTGCAGATTTTCAGTAACTGAAGCCGTGAGAGGACTCAGGGGTGATATACAGAGCTAGTGCAGCCGGAGAAATGGATCCCAAAGAAAGAGAGAAATAAAGCAAGCAGAAAATAAAAATGTGTGAAATTGAATCTTTTCTCTTAATGCACCTCCAGTAAGAGTATTAACTGCATCAGCTACAATTCAATACTCCATTACGCAATGAACCCCCCACCCACCACCACCACCACCATAAACCACCCTCGAGGACTCAGAGAGATGCTGGAGGCCTGGATGCTGAGGGATGTCTGGACACTGAACTGTCCTGTCGTTTTGACCTTTTCAGCCTCTTCACAAATGATGAATCATCACACTTTCTTCAGAAATCTCGGTCACACTTTATTTGGATGGTGCCCTGTAAATGATGTACAGATGATTAAAAGATTCACAGATGTTCTGGTGATACTCAGTTGATTATCAACAACATTATGGTTAGGTTTTAGGTGCTTAACGATAAAGTTAGGGTTAGGTTTAGGGAAAGATTTAAAAGACCTTTCACATTCAACTTCAAATTCAGTTGCAGTTGGATACTTAGTCGAACCATAGTTGAAGATATAGTGAGCATCTACCAACCATTACAGTAGACCCTCCAAATAAAGTGTTATTGAAATCTCTGCTCTTAGGATTATTGTTTGTTATTTTGTCACTTTTTGCAAGCACCTCCATAATAATAGTTTCTGATTTTGATGGTTTTATCGTAACCATAAATATGTTCATGCCATATATCATTTCCATGTTTTAAATATTTCACACATTTCCATGGATGCACTACAAACATTTCCTTAGTTATGTTTTCATTGTTCTTCTAAAGCGATGTTGTTTTTATTTAATGAGATGAAGAAAAAAATTAGCTGTTTCTATATTTACAATATGCACATTGTCCAATGTTGTGCTAAATGTGCATTTACCATATTATTCATTCATTCATTTTCTGTAAGCGCTTATCCAGTGCACTCGGAGAAACCCACGCAGACACAGGGAGAACACACCACACTCCTCACAGACAGTCACCCGGAGGAAACCCACGCAGACACAGGGAGAACACACCACACTCCTCACAGACAGTCACCCGGAGGAAACCCACGCAGACACAGGGAGAACACACCACACTCCTCACAGACAGTCACCCGGAGGAAACCCACGCAGACACAGGGAGAACACACCACATTCCTCACAGACAGTCACCCGGAGGAAACCCACACAGACACAGAGAGAACACACCACACTTCTCACAGACAGTCACCCGGAGGAAACCCACGCAGACACAGAGAGAACACACCACACTCCTCACAGACAGTCACCTGGAGCGGGAATCGAACCCACAACCTCCGGGCCCCTGGAGCTGTGTGACTGCGACACTAACCTGATGCACCACCGTGCCACCCATTTACCATATTACTCATCAACAATTTCCGTTAACTATATTTCAATTATTTCCACAGTTATGTTTAATGGGAATTCTAATGTATGGATTAAAACAAGTTTAATTGCTCTCTATCTTTCCAAGGGCTGTTACAAAATAATGGCTCGTTTTTTTGTGAAATTAACACTAGCATTTACTACGTTGCTCGAGTGACCACCACTCTGAATGTTGTGTTTTACACAGAAACACACAAATCCTACTAATTCTACTTTTAAGCAACCCAAGGCCCAAACGTCTATGCCTTACGACAGCTTAATTCTCAGTCTTCACATGGACAGAGTAATGGATTTAGGGAAAGCAGTGAAATTTGGACAGAGCAATAAAGAAATCAGCTCTGATTCAACGCAGCTTTCTTCATCCTTGTCAACGAGCTGTCCAAAGAAATGTATCTCTTGTGAACGTCACATAATTGAACACTTCATATGGCAACTGTCTTTCTGAAATGCTTTCTTCAGCTGCTCTTTCTATTCTGCCATCAATATGCCACCCATTTCTATGGTTATGTTACAAATAATTTTTGTATATGAAAGAAAAGGAGCTTGGAATCATAGAATGCGATTATGTTACCGTTACGATTCCCAAAACAAATGCATGTCTTTGGTAAAAAAAAAGGATATCAGCTTGCATTTGTGTTTTGTGGAGATCACAGGAAAACAGGAAATCAAGAACATGGCAACCCTCTTTGCTGAACACTTTCCCCAGATGTTCAGCCATATGTGTGGCATCACTTAAGCACGTCTAAAACCTTTGGATTGTACAGTATTAAACCTGTTTCATCTCCACTACACAACTCTCCTTCTCTCCACAGCAGGAGATTACTGCCACAAGACGAACCTCGCCATCTGCGTACTGAGAGAGAGAGAGAGAGAGAGAGAGAGAGAGAGAGAGAGAGAGAGAGAGAGAGAGAAATGAAGACAGAAAGACAAAGACACTCTCTCTTTCTCGCTCTCTCTGGTTGGTACGAGTTGATCATTTTATATTATATAAAATGTACTCATACCAATGCACATATTACACACACAACACCATATCAGTGTCACTGCTAGGGTGACCAGACGTCCTCTTTTCGCCGGACATGTCCTCTTTTCGGGACCTAAAAAATGCGTCCGGGCGAGATTCCAAAACTGTCCGGGATTTTGCCGTCCACAGTTTTTCTCCTGTCCCAATTATTACACTTCGATGACATTGTTTTAGGTGAGCCAAAGGGGCACGCCGGGATCAAGTGTTCAAGGGGAGTCACGTGACCTTGCTTGTGCTTACATCACTTTCAGCCGAGCTCCACATCACTGTGTTTGGAGCTGCGAACAGAAATGTGTTGAAAGTTGTTAAGGTAAGGTCTTCGTATTTGGAAGCGTTTCTGTGTCACACGAGCCTTTCACTTTCTGCTCTATATTTTACAAAACTGAAAGTCATCACTTCTGTCCCTATAACGACACAAATACACGGACACACCTGACCGTTACAGACTTTCTGATGAGTTAATCCAGTTATCAGTCTTTCCCCTAACTTCGGCCGTCCCCTTAATTCCGGCCACTGCCGTATATGGTGCAATTCTGCTCTCTCTCTTCGCCAATCGCACTGGGTAAAACAAAAAAACATAAGTTCACACCTTAGTAGGGCATTTAAACATCAGTCTTGCAAGAAATCACATATCTAAACAGTATTTAAGTATCTCTAACAGTGTTGTAATTCTTTGTGTGTAAAACTGCATGTGGAACACAACACATTTCCATTTCACGACGGATATTTACCTCAGTGTAAAAGTTAACTTACCGGTTAGCTTCCTTTTCTCTGAGGTGAAAAATCTACCGCCATTTTAATCCTTACATGTAGAGTACGGATACCAACACAGGACAAACGTAATCTCATTGTGAACCTCTCAAAACCACCGAATGTGGTAGAAACTGTCTCGTTTGACTGTCACAAGCAGGGGAGGTGGCCGAAGTTAGGGGGCGCTAGTAATCTTAGCAGTATTGGCACCTACTTAAACAAAAACGTCTTTATATAAAAACATATTTTCTGTCAAAGTCAAGCAAGTCTTGGACATTAATCTACACATATTTGACCCCTGAAAAATGTTTATTTGAGTAAGTAAAGTTCTTATATTTATTTACAGTTAGTTAAGATTTCTAATATTGTAATTAAAGTGGCCGGGACTAGGAGTACATACGCTACATCTGTGCAGATTTTCTCTTTAACATTAACTTCAGAAGAAAACAGGCCAACTCTCCGGATCATTAAAGGGGAACAGGAGAGAGACTGAATTATAGCTCTCACATACAGCACGTTTTTATCAGCCAGACCTTATAGAATATGAAATATAAGTATTTTTACATAAATGTCTGGAAGCTAGCGATGCTCTGATCATTTATTAAGTCTGTATTTCTTCTGGTTGATAAAATGTGGTGCTTGATTGCCACGTTCTGTGTTTGTTTTCTCTGTTTATTCTTCCTGTCTCCGCCCTAGTCCCGCCTTAGCTCCGCCCTTTCCTCAGAGTCTCCTTTGTAGTCCTGCCCTCTCGTTATTGTCCCCAGGTGTTCCTTGTCAGTACTCTGTGTATATATAGTCCCTTTGTTTCAGTGTTCCCTTGTCGATTCTTGTGTGTGTAGATGTGTTTCTTTGTCAGTTGTCTTACACATTACCACCAGTTCATAGTTATGTTCCTGTCCTAGTTATGTTCTACTGAGTTCTAGTTTGTATTCTTGACTCCATGCTTGTGTTTGTTTTCTGTTTGTTATTGGTTTAGTTTAATTAAATATTCCTTGCATGTACGTCTGCATCCTGCCTTAATTGTGACATTGATTTAGTAACGTTTTAAAAACACAGCCAAAAAGTAAAAAAGTCGCTTTAACACAGGGCTTCAGTTTTAACGTTTGGTGTGAACAGAAAATAACAGGCTTCAATGATAACAAACTGTCAAGAAATGACAAAAATATTATTTTATTATTTTTGCTTAGGGCCAAATGTTGAATGGAAAGGAATCTGTTTTTTTATCTTGTTAACAAGTATCTGTTTATGTATTAAATTTCAGCAGCATAGTTACATGGTTATGGAAGCATTTGTGCTGCCAACCTGCCTCATGTGTCCTCAATTTTGAAAACTCAAATATGGTCACCCTAGTCATTGCGGCGCTGAGAATTATCAACGTGACAAGTGTTACATGCATGAATTACACCCTGACATTTACACGGAAATCACTATACGCCCAAAATCTATAGAAACTCCTGAACACTTTGAACCAGCTGCACGAGTTACACTTTCAGAAGGAATATTACATGAGTTAAAGTGTGTAGGGGCCAGA
This sequence comes from Hoplias malabaricus, assembly GCF_029633855.1. Lineage (NCBI taxonomy): Eukaryota > Metazoa > Chordata > Actinopteri > Characiformes > Erythrinidae > Hoplias > Hoplias malabaricus. The sequence goes on from NC_089810.1 coordinate 39,252,705, forward strand.
AAGCATACTTCAGTGCAGCACCAGGGCTCAATGTATGGCTCTTTTCAGTTTCCTTCATTCCCTCCTCTTTTTGAACGCTGCGTTTTTCATCTAAAATCCACAGCATGATTGTTTACTCACCAAGGACAGAAGCCACTCTCGCCTTAGGGGTGAGGAGACTCTAAACGTTTTAACTTTCCTTTCTTTCCTCTTCAAGAAGTTTTCTTTTGTGCCATTTGCACATAAGGATGTAGCGGCAATCCGCATTTCCCCTGCTCCAGCGTGTGAGAGGATGCCAGCGATGCTAATGTTGATTAAATATTCATCTAGAGCCACCAGCTGGCATCCCTCCAGAAGAAACAATGGCTGTTAATATGAAGGGGCCCTTGAAAAGTCCTCTAGTCCGTTACAGGAAAGGGCACAGAATGGCTCTAAGGTGGCTCTGCTTACTGGCATTCCTTCTACTTCTCATTAAAAGTTAGCTTTTTGTATAGGGCCACATTCTGTCTTGGAAAACTGTTTGGGTTAAATAAAGTTCACGTGACTGCACATTAAGGTATCTGTTTAGAGTATGAATTGTGCTTTGCAGTGATGCTGTAAAAATCAGAAAACATTATGTTGGTGTTAGTAGCATGTTAGCTGTCTTTATGCTGTAATCGCTGGTGGCTTGATGTGTTTTGCTGATTGTGAAAGAGGAGTGCTGTAGTCCTTAAAGGTAACAGCCACAATTATTTCCTTTCATTTGCTTAGCTTCTGGATCCTATGTTCTAAATTTATCGTGGCTAACCTGGCTGGCTTAAACTAGGGTGACCAGATCTGAGATGGTGAAAAAGAGGACACGCCTCCGGGGGGAGTGGGTGATGAGCTCTCGCCCCTCGCTGCCATTGTATACTTAACTTAACCTATGTGTGCTTTTAGGTCCTTTACACCTTTATTTGCTACACAAAACATGGGAATTTGTTTTTAAATTCATCCGAGAACTTACATTTACATTTCGGCATAGCTGCTCGAGATGAGGGTAGGTACATGAGCTTTGCCTGAGGTAAACAAGGACTACTGACGTGCAGACTGACCAATTAAATGTTTACAGAGAAGGTTATCGACCAATAACGGTAGCTCTACAGTCAGACCGTCCAATCAGAAGATTTTAGGCTACTTCACCACGCCTCCTTCTCACTCAAGCGAACCAATCGGAATAGGGGAGGGTGGGATTACTTTGTGAACAAAACGCTCTAGAATGTAAGCTCTAGAAAAACAAAATCCCGGACGATTGTGAAATTCCGCCCGGGCATTTTTTTAAGTCTAAAAAAAGAGGACATGTCCGGGGAAAAGAGAACGTCTGGTCACCCTACTTAAAGTCAAGCCTGATAAGCCACACACTGTTACGAAGTATATCTTAGCTGAAGCTCACTGTGTGAATTATATAGCAGCACTAGCAGAAATTAATATTTTCAGAAGTTATTTTCAGACACATTTTGATTTTTATTGACCAAACTGAAGGCTAGCATTTACAGTTAAAGTGTGCCAAACATATATTTAATCTAACATTTATATTGCCAAAAGTAAATAAACCAAAAGACAATTGTCTTAATGCACTTAGCATATAACTGCTTGTTCATCCATCTGTAAAAATGACTGTCAGTAGTTTGGCTTATTTATATTACTTTTTCACCATTTTGTTGCTTTACAGAAACTCATGTTTTTTACATTTGACACACATGTGCTTACACCTTCAGATCTTATGTCTTTTTCACTGACAGAGCACCAGCAAAGAACACATGGACTTGTGTAGCACTCCAGCTATGTTCGCTCTTTTGTCAGTAACTCTTTCTGAGCCGACAGCTAAGTGCATCCATTTAGATCTAAAGCATTTAGCAGACACTCTTATCCACAGCGACTTCCAAAAGCACTTTGTCAGTTTGTTTTAAGAATACATGCTCACCAACAGAAACAGAATTAGAGTCCAAATATCACTGAACATAGCACTTGATACAGGAGTCTAAGCTGAACCCAGTAAACAAGGAAGGTCCCTGGACGTTCAAAATAGGTCTAAAATTAGTCTGTACGTCAACGGACGTCCAAATTCCATCTTAATAAGTTAGTTAAGTGGTGACCAATCGATAACGTCAGTGGATGCCCAAAATGCGTTTTATACAAGTAATTTATTTCGGGACCAATTAATAACAACAATGGACGTCCAAAATACGTCTAATAGTCGTCTTTTCAATGTCTGTGTTTGGACGTCTTTTCAACTTTCATTTTCAACCTTAAGAGAACGTTGATTAGACGGCCGTCATTACGTTATTTCAACGTTGAATCAACGGCTAAATGTTTACTGGGAACCTTAGAGAGACATACAAAACAAACATAAGCATAGTATTATAATCATTGCTCAGGTTCATCACTTGTGAGCTGTCATTTGTAGAATACTTAGATGCTATAATAGGGATTTTGGTCATAATGTGATTATGAAACTATTTTTAAAATCAATAATATCTAAAATATTACAGTAATATGTTCTGTTCTTTTTGGAAGACTACAGTGTGAGATGCATTAACAGCCACAGTCTACAGAGGTAGCCGTGAAAGTAGTTAGCATTTCAACAGACATCCAGTTTTACAGGAAAGATTGTTGAGATTAGTTCTACTCTGAGTTAAGTGACACTACTAAGTTTAATGAGTTTAGACTCTTGTGGGTTTTTTTCTATTGAAGAAAAAATAGATGCCAAATATATATATAACTTTTTCTGTGGTGACATTACTTCTAATAACATACGAACAGCAAAAATGTCCCGCTGCTTTAGCAATTGAAGCAATATCTAATTATCCTAAAAATGATCATTTTAAAGGATTAATGTGTCATAATAAGGTGTCTCAGAAGGCAGCAACAAGGTTTCTAAAAACAGACTGCTCACTTGCTGGGAACATACACATTATGCCATTAAATTATGTAGAGATTGATCCCAAATGTTCAATTCTTGCTTTGAATAATTTGATTATCACAAGAACATTAGTTGAGTTCAGGCACTGATGATGGATGATTAACTCTGAATCACAAATTTCATTTCAACTTCCCCACAAGCCTATGTTGGTGATTGTATACCCTTCTGACATTTGACACTGGACACTGTGACCTTAGGCAGATCCAGAGCATCCCGTTTCATGCTATTGGACAATACTGTTCCATGAGGATTACACAAGCACGTGACTGAACATCAGTGTGAGGAATCAGAGCACAACAAGTGGCTGAAGTCATTAGATGAAATGTCTGGATTCTTTTGGACATGCAGTAGAGAATCTAACTGATTATGGTGCATCTCCTGAAGAAGAGTCTGGCTTTTTTTTAGAAAGTCCTGACTCTGCTGTAACTGATGTAAATATGAGTTGATGTTTGTTGACAGTGTGCGGTTGTTTGTGTTGTTTATCCTCCAGTTCCTTGCAGGTGAATACTGCAGTGTTCTCTGCTGCTACCTGCAGCGATCTGCCATGGTCTCCTTCACTTTAAAGGCCTCCAGCTCCAAGAAAAACCTGTCACACCACTCAGGAACTCCACAGAGGATTGGCCCTTGCTTTGGGTCAGCAGCGAGAGCACCGTGTCATCTGCAGATTTGACCAGTCTACTGCTGGGCCCTAAAATCGTATGGACATTGCTCAGGGTCTCTCCATTATATGTGGAATCTGATGATCTTCTACAGACCAAATGTTCTATGATTGTATTTATTTATAGATGTATAACTATTGCTCATCAAAGGGACATTTACTATCTCAGCATGGACTCTTATTCCTCAGTTGTCAGGAGTTTTACAGCAGTTCACTGTCAATTAGAGCATCAAGGCTATGCATCAAGGCAAGCGCCAGCAGCTTTCAGGTGTTGCCATGAAGGAAATGACAATATCCACACACTCAGGGCATGAGAAAGGTATGTGAGCATCAAATGAGGTGAAGTGCCCTCCTATCATCTCTATCCTTTTACCCAGAATATGAGGAGGAACCGCCAGGAATCCAACGTATGGAACAGGATCATTTAAAGGTTAGTGACTTCCATGTATCTGCAGTGTCTCAGTAATTGGTATTTTTAGACCCAAGGCTGCTTTAATATTTCAGTGAAATCCCTCTTTGAGGAGCCAAAGGCATTAATCTTCCATAAACAAATTAAATTGGCTTTAAAATACACGCGTTGCTTGGTGCTGAATGATATTTTGCACTTTAAAATATTTAGAATGAGCGCACATTTACAGTAAGACTACATTTACCACATTCATATATGCTGTTAAACCTCAGATCTTACTTGTTACAAGATAAGAGAATTACAGGTCGGTGTCTTTCATGAATCTGTTCCAGTATCTCACTAATAGACATTTTTATACCCAATGCTGCTTTAATTCTGCAACCAACAATGAAAGTTGGGGGATTAGTGTTGATTTATTTTCAGCCAGACAGTGTTAACATTTTCACTGTCTACTTCCATACCGTCATATTTACATTCCCTCAGTTTTCCTGTACATAACAATCATATCTGAGGAAACACTGAGGAACTGTGTTTATCTGCAACTCCAGCAGGTTTTTGAAATCCTATGGAGGTTTATTGCCTACACTACAGTGACAAATGTAGGAGTGCTCTGTGGAAATGTGTGGTTATTTCCTCTTAGTTAACAATTAATTATAACAATATTAATAAAATAGGCACAAAATGGTCAAATAAAATATATTTTGGAATGAGACACCTGTGATGGGTGACTGTCTGTGAGGAGTGTGGTGTGTTCTCTCTGTGTCTGCGTGTGTTTCCTCCGGGTGACTGTCTGTGAGGAGTGTGGTGTGTTCTCTCTGTGTCTGCGTGGGTTTCCTCAGGGTGACTGTCTGTGAGGAGTGTGGTGTGTTCTCTCTGTGTCTGCGTGGGTTTCCTCTGGGTGACTGTCTGTGAGGAGTGTGGTGTGTTCTCTCTGTGTCTGCGTGGGTTTCCTCTGGGTGACTGTCTGTGAGGAGTGTGGTGTGTTCTCTCTGTGTCTGCGTGGGTTTCCTCTGGGTGACTGTCTGTGAGGAGTGTGGTGTGTTCTCTCTGTGTCTGCGTGGGTTTCCTCTGGGTGACTGTCTGTGAGGAGTGTGGTGTGTTCTCTCTGTGTCTGCGTGGGTTTCCTCCGGGTGACTGTCTCTGAGGAGTGTGGTGTGTTCTCTCTGTGTCTGCGTGGGTTTCCTCTGGGTGACTGTCTGTGAGGAGTGTGGTGTGTTCTCTCTGTGTCTGTGTGGGTTTTCTCCGGGTAGTCCGGTTTCCTCCCACGCTCCAAAAACACAGGTGTGTGTGTGTGTGTGAGTGAATGTGTGAGTGTGTGTCGCCCTGTGAAGGACTGGCGCACCCTCCAGGGTGTATTTCTGCCTTGTGCTCAATGATTCCAGGTAGGCTCCGGACCCACCGCGACCCTGAACTGGATAAGGGTTACAGACAATGGATGAATGTATGAACACCCTTGATGTATAACACTTAATAAATATAATAATTGTAATAACTTTTAATTATCTTAAAGAATGAGAGTACATTTCATAATTGCAGAGCTTTGTTACAAGAGAGGCATTATGGGTAAAGTGATATAACAAATCAAGAGTTAAAAGAAGATAATGTAAGACACTGGAAGATTACATTATGTAACTAATGTAGAATAATTACAATGAGAAGTCTAAGATATTACTTGAGCAGAGACAATGATTATTAACTAACTTCAATGAATCTCATAATTATTTTCCTATTTGAGATTTGATGGAAATGTATATATTTACATTCAATTAGTGTCCCTCTGGCTATAAACTGAAAGGCCCAGCTTTAGGCATCAAATTCTTTCCCTGGTTTCTCCCAGAGCACTCAGAGCTATCTCAGTCACCCCCCACTTCTTCCCCTCCCCTAAAGGAATGTCTGAACAACTGAAATGTGAAATCATGCTTTTATGATCATTGTACATTGTACATGGAGCTCTGCATTTAACCCATCTGTGTCAGTGAACACACACATGCCCACACCTGGAGCACATTTATAGGGGTTAGATGCCTTACTCCAGCACTTCAGTCATTGATGTTCCTGCCAGTTGTGGGTATCAAGCCAGTGACCTTCCAAACATCCCAAGAATGTTTCTCTAACCATTAGAACCATAGTTACTCCGACTCAAAGTTCTTTATCATGCAAATACTTGATCGTAATATACAGGGTGGGCCATTTACATAGATAGACCTTAATAAAATGGGAATGGTTGGTGATGTTAACTTCCTGTTTGTGGCACATTAGTATATGGGAGGGGGGAAACTTTTCAAGATGGGTGGTGACCGTGGCAGCCATTTTGAAGTCTGCCATTTTGGATCCAACTTTTGTTTTTTCAATGGGAAGAGGGTCATGTGACACATCAAACCTATTGGGAATGGATACTGGAAGCCTGTGCTAACATTTCTTCTGCTGTGTTGCTATCAGTGTGTGAAGAGTGGGAGAAGAGGGTTGCATTGACAATCCAACACAACGGGCAGCACTTTGAACACATTTTATAAGTGCTCAGAAACTTATAACTCATGAAAGAATAAAGTTACGTTAAAACCAAGCACACCATTGTTTTTCTTGTGAAATTCCCAATAAGTTTGGTGTGTCACATGACCCTCTTCCCACTAAAAAACAAAAGTTGGATCCAAAATGGCCACCATGGTAACCACCCATCTTCAAAAGGTTCCCCCCTCCCATATACTAATGTGCCACAAACAGGAAGTTAATATCACCGACCATTCCATTTAATTAAGGTGTATCCATATAAATGGCCCACCCTCTATAGTGCATCCTCAGAGAGTCTCTGGATGTATATAAGAGGTAAGTCCAAACAGGGAAGGCATCAAAATCTTAAAATGTGACTAATGAAAAGGAGTTTGTTAAACCTTTTATTTAGGACACTCTATGGGACACAGGAACTAACAGGAATGACAAACTAGACACTTCACCGAACAAAGACACACCACTCGTCTTCGAAACACATTTCAAAATAAAAGATCAAGACAAACAGTTATAGGGAACACCTGACAGCAGTGGCAATAGGTTCACAAGGGGGATGACGAAACTAGCATACGGCTAGGTAAACACACAAACGATACCTGGAGAACCAAACAAAGGAGAGGCAAGGGAGTGATGAAGAAATGAAATGAAAGAGGGGAAAAATGTAGGAAAGGAATACCAATGTGAGCCGGGGTCAAACCCCTTTTTCTCTACAGAAAGGGGTCAAGGCAGATCCAGGCTGATGTGAAAACTGGGGATGTTGTCTGACTCATTCCTGCTTAAGGAGGTTTCCTATACATTCATAGGCTTTTTAAATAAAAATCACCTCTTAATACACATTAAATGTATCTCAACTCCCAGTGAGCTGCTTCACTGCTTATTTTCTACAGAGGCAGCTTCTGTCTAAGTCAGTTGTCAAACCAGGACAGGACTTAAGAGAGAGATTATTGAGACTCTACTTACACAATATGCATTCCTGTTTGTTAGCCTGCTGCATGCAACCAGCACCCACTCAGCATTCAAAGTCACCTCAGAGTTTAGCACTTCAGAGTCTGATCTTATTTTTGTTCCCATTTCATTCATATTCTGTCTGTAGAAGCAGAGAAATGAAAATACGCTTTGAGGTGCTGCAGTCAGATGAACACAACTTGCTGCTCTTAAACAGAGATTCTTTGAGGCAAACTTTCCTAAATACTGTGAGGGGTGGGAAAAAACAACACAACATTTTCAGACATTTCCAAAACCAAAGTGGCGCACCACTGCCTCAGTGGCTCCGTGAGAAGAACTGATGCTCCCTTAAAATTATACCTGGGGGTAGTGTGCAGTTTTGAGACTCTCTATGTCCACAGATTTATATTCAGCCACTTTAAGGAGCATAGAACTTGCTTGCTCTGAGATGATCTAACTGTGTTTAACACTTTTGAGATGAGTGATAGTGCTCCAGATCTAGAATTAATTACACAGCATCATTACTAAATGCCATCAAAGTCTTACAGCATTTTCCCCAAGGTTTATTCTAAAGCTTTCCCTGAGGAGTTAAAGCTGTTGTTGCACTGACTTCTCATGAGACATGTTTTATTCCAAACGATGAGTCATGCTGTGAAAAAACACCACACATCATTATAGCGCGGCTTGATTTGCCCTTAAAGCTTGGGTCAGAAAGGCCGCTCGTCCACTGTGCTGCTTTGTCCATGTTTGGAGCTGGAATTAAGCCAGTGGCCGTCTCCTCGTAACCGTTAGGTCACCCTCAGCCCCTCTGTGTGTAAGGATTTAACTGACCAGAGTTTCAATGTTCAACTGTAGCCTCTCCTCACATATATTGAGCTCCCAAATTCAGAGTCAGTTCTTCAGTGAATAATGTAACGGGAACAGCACTCACAGTAACACTCAGTAGTACCCACGTATGGAACAGGAATATAACAATATCATCTGTTTTCAGGTTTTTTAACCCTTTGGGGTTTAAGGACATTTTCTCAATTTTCTGAAATTCGTCTTTAAAGTATTTGTGTTATAATACAGTTTGGGCCATTTATATGGATACACCTTAATAAAATGGGAACTGTTGGTGATATTAACTTCCTGTTTGTGGCACATTAGTATATGG
>NC_089810.1:39266297-39299932 GCF_029633855.1 Hoplias malabaricus
CAGTCATATCACTGGATATGGACCATATATTGACTGTACTAAAAAAAGAGCATTCTTTGAAGCTGGGAGCTGAGCTGTTTGTCGTTGTTTTGTGTGAAAACAAGGAACATTGAGACCGAAGAGGAAAGACATGACATCTTAAACTAAAAGGAAGAAGCATTTTTTGTTGTTTTTTATTTTTGCTTATTCTCTACTATTCTTTATCTATTCCTTTCTTTTAATCTATTTTTGCCTCCGCGATAGTTCTATAAATACATCTAACCATTTTAATCTTTTACATTTTAACCTTTATTTTTTGTCATGCAAATTTTTACAGGATGTCAACTATAAGTATTTTGAAGGCTTTGATTAGCTGTGCTTTAAATAAATGTATTTATAGGTTTAGTGTAGGATTGTCCTTGTGTAATGACCCTATCCCTGGGGTGTTGTCACTGGTAGAATCTTTACAGTTATTACACTGATCTAACTTTTTGACCACCTTCCTCCTACTTACTGCCCATTCTCTAAATTCCACTGACCATACAGGAGCACTCTGTAGTTCTACACTTATTAATGACGGTAGTCAGTCTGTTGCTCTGCATACTACTAAGCCCCCTTTCACCCTGTTCTTCAATAGTCAGGAACCCCACAGGGCAGATGTGATGTGGTAGTGGATTACTCTCAGTGCTGCAGTGACACTGAGCTGGTGGTAGTGGTGTGTTAATGTGTGTTGCGCTGATACGTGTGGATCAGACTTATCAGTGCGCCTAAAGATTTTAAACACTCTGTCCACTCACTGTCCACTCTGTTAGATACCCCTGCTTTATTGGTCCACCTTGTAGATGTAAAGGCAGATGTAAACGTTTGTGTCGGTCATCCTCTAGTCCTTCATCAGAAGACACAGGATGCTGCAGGGTTTATATTTTTGGTTGGTGGGCTTTAAAAACTCCAGCAGCACTGCTGTGTCTGATCCACTCTACACCAGCACAACACACACTAACACACCACCACCACGTCAGTGTCACTGCAGCGCTGAGAATGATCCACCACCACATCACACCTGCTCTGTGGGGGGGGGCTGACCATTGATAACGGGTTGGAATGAAGGTAATAAAGTATGCAGATCACCTTATGGACTAACTACAATGTTCAGTGAAAGGGCAATGAGTGTAGACACAAGGAGGTGGTCATAATCAACATTCACCTTATATTCACTACTTTTGAAAACTCTGCATTGGGCTACATTGGGACTTTAGATATCTACGTCCATGAAAGAGCGACGATAACATTATGAACACCTACACATTTATAATACAGTAAACTAAAACACAATCCTTGATGAGACACAGACAGAAAAGTCTCAAGTGCCTCACATCTTCACTGCAGATGGGACTGATGACAGGACTGGGTGCTGGGACTGGACGGGAGCAGAGACTGGTGACGAGACAGGGGACAAGACACTGGACAGGATAGGAACATTAGATTGGACAGGGGTATGTGACTGGACAGAAGACAGGACAGGTGACATGACACTAGACGGATACGGAGACTGGACATGACTAACTGAGGACTGGACATGAGACAGGACAGAGGGTTGGAACAGGGACTGGACAGGACTGACAGGGGACTGGACAGGAGACAGGACAGAGGGTTGAAACGGGGACTGGACAGGAGACAGGACAGAGGGTTGAAACGGGGACTGGACAGGACTAACAGGGGACTGGACATGACTAACAGGGAACTGGACATGAGACTGGACAGGGGTCTGAAACAGAGACTGGACAGGACTAACAGGGGACTGGACATGAGACTGGACAGGGGTCTGAAACAGAGACTGGACAGGACTAAAAGGGGACTGGACTGGACTTGGTAGGGGAACAGGGACCAAGACGTTTACGGGGACAGACATGAATACAGTGACAGGTACAGGGACAGAGACAAAGGCTGACACGGGTACTGGGACAAGGACAGAGACGGGAACCATGACAGGGACAGACAAGGGAACCAAAATAACAGGGGGGTGCCCAGGACTGGCTAATGTCTGTGGGGCAGTCTGAGGAACCAGCCTGGGCACAGTTCTGGGGATCGGCCCTGAAGTCCTTCGGGCCGACCTACGGACATGGACAGGGGAGGCCGTAGCCACAGTCACGGGGACAGGAGAGGCCGTAGCCACAGTCACGGGTACAGGAGAGGCCGTAGCCACAGTCACGGGGACAGGAGAGGCCGTAGCCACAGTCACGGGGACAGGAGCGGCCGTAGCCACAGTCACGGGGACAGGAGCGGCGGGCGCCGCCGCAGTCACGGGGACAGGAGCGGCGGGCGCCGCCGCAGTCACGGACACAGGAGCGGCGGGCGCCGCCGCAGTCACGGACACAGGAGCAGCGGGCGCCGCCGCAGTCACGGACACAGGAGCGGCGGGCGCCGCCGCAGTCACGGACACAGGAGCGGCGGGCGCCGCCGCAGTCACGGACACAGGAGCGGCGGGCGCCGCCGCAGTCACGGACACAGGAGCGGCGGGCGCCGCCGCAGTCACGGACAGAGGAGCGGCGGGCGCCGCCGCAGTCACGGACAGAGGAGCGGCGGGCGCCGCCGCAGTCACGGACACTGGAGCGGCGGGTGCCGCCATCACGGACACTGGAGCGGCGGGTGCCGCCATCACGGACACTGGAGCGGCGGGTGCCGCCATCACGGACACTGGAGCGGCGGGTGCCGCCATCACGGGGACTGGAGCGGCGGGTGCCGCCATCACGGGGACTGGAGCGGCGGGTGCCGCCATCACGGACACTGGAGCGGCGGGTGCCGGCATCACCGAGACAGGAGAACCTGCGACGTCGTCCTCGGAGGCCGGGGAACCTGCGACGTCGTCCTCGGAGGCCGGGGAACCTGCGACGTCGTCCTCGGAGGCCGGGGAACCTGCGACGTCGTCGTCCTCGGAGGCCGGGGAACCTGCAGCGACGTCGTCCTCGGAGGCAGGGGAACCTGCAGCGACGTCGTCCTCGGAGGCAGGGGAACCTGCAGCGACGTCGTCCTCGGAGGCAGGGGAACCTGCAGCGACGTCGTCCTCGGAGGCAGGGGAACCTGCAGCGACGTCGTCCTCGGAGGCAGGGGAGGCGCGCGCCGCGCTCTCGAGGACAGGCACGGCTGGAGGCGCCGCGTTAATGAAGACAGGCGCGGCCGTTGGCGCCGCTTTTACAAGGACAGGAGTTCGTGCTGCTCGCCGGGCTCGCGCTGGAGCTGTAAAGGGTTTAGGGGGTTTCATAGGCGCACCCATTAGATCCCCTCGAGGTGTGCCCCTGTTAGCCTCAGACCTCGGAGCTACGGAGGTGAGGCTAACAGCCCCTACCCTTAACGCCCCCCCAAAAATTTCCCCGGACCTGAGGGGGTAATCCTCCAGCGAGGGGGGAACTCCAGCACGGTTCTTCCGCCGGCTCTTTCGACTCCCGCTGGCGCAACTACTCGATTCCCGAGTCGACTCCTCCGCTATAGGATCCGGAACAGCGCCAGGCAGGAGCTGGAGCCGGCGACTCCATTCCGAGGCCGCTTTCAAAGCCTCCCCCACAGGATCTTTGGGGCCTGTGCGGAATGGAGTCCGGCGAACGGCACACCCCTTGAGGTAGTAATCCGCGCTAGCTGCGTCCTGGTGGTCGTACATTCTGTCAGGAACGAGGGGCGGATTGAGGGAGGCGGACGCATTCGCTAAAACACGGGATAATTTAATATAAACAAAACAACGATACTTAAACAGGACACAAACAAACAAGGAGCCAAACAAGCTAAATAAAACAAAGGAAACTGGACAGGGAGAACAGGACGGACGGACGAAAAGCGACACGACGAAAAAGGAGAAGAAACGGGGAAACTCTAGAGACAGACAGACAGACTAAATAGCGTGACCAACTAAACACAGGATAAAGGGGAAATGTACGACAAACGGATGTGAGACAAGAGGGCTTAAATACTCACACTAACGAGACACACCTGGACAGATAACGAGGACGGGTAACACATGACACGGACGAGGAGGCGGAACAAAGGCGGAGACTCGAACATAAACAAAACAGAGCCATGTGCAAATAAAGCACATGGCGGGGACAACAGACTGACAGGACGAAGGCGTGACAGCTAGGCTGCTTAAACGGCCTTGGCCCATGTGAAGTGTGTCCGCCTGTGAGTGCTTTGTGACGGTGGAGGGGCTCAGCAGCACCCGCTGGACAGAAACTGTGATAGAAGTCAGAAAGAGTGATAGAAGTCAGTCTCCAAACACAAGCAGCTACAAAAAACCCACCAGAAATAGAAGCTCGATTTGTCGCTAGTCGTTTTTAACAAAAAAAATGCCACTAAGAGGATTAAGAAAGTCTCTGGTTCAACTCAGAACAGAATGAAAATGTAATGCTCCCACGGATCTTTACACCAAAGGATCGCTGATTCGCTCATTTCACTGTCAATCAAAAAGGGATTCAGCCTCGGCCATCCAATCATCATGCAGAAGCTGAGTGTTGAGGCCAGCCCACTGCCCCATAGACCCCCAGAGACGCTGAGCGTCCGATGGGCGGGACAAAGCCCAGCATTTATCCAATGACTTGTCTCATTTCGCTGCACTTCGCTGCTTCGCTATTGAACTCTGTGGACGCTCAGTGTCCTCACTGTTTAAAGCACTGTGAAGCTGCGGGAATGATTGAGAGGAAAGCCGTGTCTTTACCAGTGATAAGAAGCTGATTCTGAACAAAAGTTGAGCGCGTTGTAGTGCATATTTATTCAATGACATGTACACACAACAGTATACATTTGATCACTTATTTTTTGACATTTTAGGGGAAGCTGAGCTACCCTTGCAGTCTTAGAGCAATCGCCTCTGATATGGACCATTATCGAATACTCTGTAAATATCACCTGGGAAATATGGGACGTGTTGTCACTGGGTCGAAACCACTGTTCTGAGGCCTATGGCCTGCCTGGTCACGCTACTGAGATTATTCTAGTTTGACTTCTGTGAAATATGTGTCATGAGTTCATCCTGTTGAGACTCCTTTTCCTTGAAAATAAGGGATGGGTGGTCACTGTATTAAGACCTTCGTTTGATTCCGCTGTGACATGGTAAAACTGATCACCTTGTTGAAACCACTGTCCTGGGAAAGATGGGATGTGTGGTCGCCAAATTAAGCCCACCATAGTTTGACTGTCCTGGTAAATGAAGTATTTTCTTGAGACCACATTTCTAGGAAAAATGTGACCACCTTATTTTGTCTATTTGACCATCTTAGGAATATGAGGTGTACGCTCATCATATTCAATCCAGCTTTTCTCAAAATAGAGGCCGCGGAGACATAGCTTTGTGGGTCAGATAAAGGCTTGACCAGGGGCTCTAGAAAAGGTTAGTAAGTGTATGAAAGGCAGGAGCTCATTACACTAATGAAGGCGGTTGAAAGATGAGAGTGGCTGAAACTGACTGACCAATTTTATTTGAAATGCCTGAGGTATGAGCTCTGCGTGAGCTGTGTCAGCAAATCTATCTCATCATCTGAAAAAAAATTCTCCCCAGAGACTGTATCCATGACACCGTGACACGCTAATGAGCCATCAAAACTCGCAGCAGGGGAAGATGGGAGCCCTGAGAATAAGGTTTTTTCCTAGGTTGGTAATTCAGCTGTTTCAGTTTCAGCGTTGACTAGAGCAGGGGTCACCGGGTCTGGACCCAGATGTTTTCTTATCCAGACCCAAGCCTATAACCAATGAACTATTGGGAACTATTGGCTTTATGGTACATGTTTAGCGTTCAGGAAACTTGCAGACAATCAGACCTGAGTAGTCAGTCAAAAAACTCAACAAGGCGTCTGTTTACAGATAAAAGTCCCATCTTTCAGACAAATGAGCTGTTTGTGGAAGCTGGGCTGTCTGTGAGGAGTGTGGTGTGTTCTCTCTGTGTCCGCATGGGTTTCCTCCGGGTGACTGTCTGTGAGGAGTGTGGTGTGTTCTCCCTGTGTCCGCATGGGTTTCCTCCGGGTGACTGTCTGTGAGGAGTGTGGTGTGTTCTCCCTGTGTCCGCATGGGTTTCCTCCGGGTGACTGTCTGTGAGGAGTGTGGTGTGTTCTCCCTGTGTCCGCGTGGGTTTCCTCCGGGTGACTGTCTGTGAGGAGTGTGGTGTGTTCTCCCTGTGTCTGTGTGGGTTTCCTCCAGGAGCTCCACTTTCCTCCTACGGTCCAAAAACACACTTTGGGAGGTGGATTGGAGACTCCATAGGTGTGTGTGTGTGTGTGTGTTGCATTGCGAAGGACTGGCGCCACCTCCAGGGTGTATTCCCGCCTTGCGCCCAATGATTCCAGGTAGGCCCTGGACCCACCATGACCCTGAACTGGATAAGCGCTTACAGATAATAAATGAATGAGTACAGTATATTTAATAGACCTTTCTATTTAATGTGTAAAAGGTTGCTGATTAATTGCTCTTAATTTTATTATAAGTTTGTGTATGCTAATGTAATTCCATATCAATTGGTACCTTTTCTATTAGTGCATTCATCATAACATTTTCAAAACATATGCCATGCAGCTGGAGGTTTTTAACTGTAAGAATGTGGCTTAATTTCACTACAAGTTCACTACAGAACATTCAAGTGTTCTGTCTCTAGATAAAAGCAGGCAATGAAAAAGGATGCTCTGGAGCAGCTGCACATAAGCCTTAGTTCACCATCTGCTAGCGTGGGATAACACACGTTCTTTAAAACCATTGATTGATGCAAAAAATAATAGACTTTAGATTGGCTGATGCAAGAATTGATTGAGTGTCTCCACCTACTCACTACGCCTCACTACTATTTATTCTCCGGGCTGCAGATACTTGGAACAGTCAGAAAGGAGTGTGTGCCCACATATGGGGAATTAGCTCTAGCTGACAGGTCGGGTCTCGGTCCAAAGGCCCACCTGTGGCTACGCCCGTGGTTCTCTGGCGTGATAGAGCCCCATCCAGACTAATCATTCTACACCTCACGAATGTTCTCATGGCTGAGTTTGATCAAATCCTAACAGCAAGTGTAAAACCTTCTCAAAAATAATAGTTTTCATTGCAGCAAAGAACCACAAACCCCTTGTGGTTACACATTACACATTTCCAAGATTTGAGTGCCCCCCCCTGACTGCATCTGACCAGCTCTGACCACAAGATAACACCTACACATCACCAGCCTCAGAATACACTTTCATAACACAGCTCATGTAACCGGCTCTGATTTGTTTTGCGCAAGTGTCCACCACTGTGTGATAAGTTTTGTTCTCTATTTGACATCTAATTGCATTATGCCTTAATAAGGTGAGCAGAGACACTGCAGAAACTGCTGATGCTGTTGGCCTCAGTATAATATTGAAGCTAATGTTGTTCCCTGAATTTTTAAAGCTTTCCAAAGTAGAAGGTTTGTTGTTATTGTGATTACCTTGAGTCAGAGCCACAACGGATACGTGTGACGACCGTGTGCTGTAAACACAACACTGTGGCTGCTTCAGTGGTTAAATATTAGTGCCCCACAACATCACAAGTCCAACCAACAACAGCGCCTCAGCCCAGTGCTGCAGTTATCTGCAAATGGCACAAAAGACTGATCAATGTGTCTTTCTGTGAAACCTGTTTTTCAGGGAAAATATCCTTTAAACTTCCCATGAATAAAACTATGCTCAACAGCCACTTATGAAATGTAACAAGAGCGTACAAGACATTGCCACAATGGCTCCCCACATACATCAGCATATAAATACTGATCTTAGGCTTCAGACAGAAGTAAATTTGGAAGCTCCTGCAGGGTTTGGCTGGCAGTGCTGGCAAAATGCTGGGAAATTGCTCAGTCAGGAGGAAAATGATGGTCAGTTCCCTGCTGTCCAACTGCAGAGGAGGAGAACACAGAGGCAGGAGGCAGAGAAAACACCCCCGGAACATGGCAAAGACTGGAGATTTTAGAGTGTGTTTGTATAAGCCAGAGAGAGAGAGAGAGAGAGAAGAAATGACATGAAAGGGATAAGTAGCTTTTTACAAGTCCCCCTCTAGTCATCAATTAAAACCATAAAAAACTCATCTCTGTTCATCAAAATTACATGTTTAGAAGTTATTTTAGACTAAAATCCCTTTAAAGCCTTGGCTTAACTCTACACTTTGTCTTCGTTCAGTATGCACAGATCTATGAATATGCAAATAGCTCCCGCCTCTATCTCCATATGCCCCTGCAGCTCAAACTTACCAGCTCACCTTGGCCTCTCATCAAACAAAAAACTTGTTTTTTTGTTTCATTAGCAACTGTATGCTACACAAAGGCAAGTGGTAAAAGTGGAATCTTTCAGCCATACAGTTCCAACACAGAACCCCCTCAAACGTCCAGGGAAGTGTTCCACCGAAGTCACAAAAAGCAGTCTTCAAACAGTCAAAATAAATGCCTCACAAAGTACAAACAATGTCCTAACAGGTTTCCAAGGAAGTGTACCCTGTGCTCCTTCTGTGCCTCTGGGCATCTCCAGAACGGGGTTGTGGTCTCCTTCACTGGCAGTCGCTTGCCTCATTGCTTCATCTCCCCTGTGCTTAAGCTCTTTCAGATACATAGCCCTCTCTGCTGAGGTTGCCAAAATTTGTGCCAGCGAGTAACTGTCCACCTACACACAAGCTTCACAGAGCTGAAGGTGTTTAATCCATGATGTATTACCTTCTACTGCGACTGGAGTTCAACGGGGGCTAGAGCACAAGTTTAAGTTTGGTTCCCTAAGTCAATGATGTAAGGGACTGTATTTGCCCCTTTCTGTCTTTGGAGGACTGGCTTTTACACATGACCTTACATAGCATGAAGAAACAGATCGTATATTATCACCATCCAAAGAAAACCATGCATCTGTTTTTAGTTTACTATACTTTTGAACACGGTGGCTGTCCATACTGTGTGAGAATTTCGTGATGTGAACCCATAGAAATGCTCCAAAACTATTTATCCACTGAAATTTAAGAAAGGTTTTTCCCCTTCTCCTATAAAGTTAATGTTTTGGAGATACATGTTTTTCTTTGAACAGTGACGATATGTAAATCTATCATCAAAATATTTATATAAGCTTCCCTACATATTCACATTTACCATTTTGTCTTCTGTTTTCACAAGCCATGGCTGTACCGAGCTATGGAGCACTTGCTGAACAAGTACAGGATGCTGGCTGGTGTGCGTCAGCTTGTTCTGTTCTTCACAGTGATTTCCAATGAGCTGGAACCAGCCTTGCGTTTATAGCCATTTTTTACAGGCATTGCTGAGCATCGTAGCCTTGTATTTCATCAGAAAAACAACTAGTTATGCATTGAAGTTGACAGGTACAGCAAGAGAACAGGGTTCTGTACACTCAGACTCTTGTTGTTTCTGCTGTGCTGTTTCATTAATGGAGGTCCAGATTGTGTCATTGCTTTTGACATTGTCATGCATCAGCCACCAAGCAACTCACAGCTACAGAGTGAATGTAGCAACCAAACAAGAGGGTAATGGAAATGATGATGATTGGTATCCTTGCCTGCTGACCTAATGAAGTCGGGTCCCAGTTGGGGCTGTGACATGATTGATTGAAGTAATTTCCCCGTCCTTATGAGTGACCCAGAGAAAAGCAAACGTCCGGAAGCAGAATTCATAAACCTTTGTACTGGAATCTGACATTATATCATGTGCTATAAGCTGCTGCTAAATAATCTTTCCACAGAAAAGCTCAGCTGTGTCCTCTGCTGTTTCATCAGATTTGATACTCTCTTTAAACTTTAAAAGCAGCACAGTGCGTCCATTCGAAACATTCCCACCATAAATCAACTGTGAATATCCACAGGAAAATAAAACCCCAATAAAACGATTTCCTTCTGGTGTTGATCAGAAAAAGTAATGTGTAATATTTCTGTGACCATTAATGTATAGACAGGAGTAAACATGGGATTATTTTTAATCCTTATAATGAGTACAGATGTGCTAATTTTGCTATGGTATGAACTTTCATTCATTCATTCATTGTCTGTAAGTGCTTATCCAGTTCAGGGTCGCGGTAGGTCCAGAGCCTACCCGGAATCACTGGGCACAAGGCAGGAACACACCCTAGAGGGGGCGCCAGACCTTCACAGGGCAACACACACACACAGGGACAATTTTGAGTCCCGAAATCACCTAGCAACATGTGTTTTTGGAGCGTGGAAGGAAACTGGAGCACCCGGAGGAAACCCACGCAGACACAGGGAGAACACACCACACTCCTCACAGACAGTCACCCGGAAGAAACCCGCGCAGACACAGGGAGAACACACCACACTCCTCACAGACAGTCACCCGGAGGAAACCCACACAGAAACAGAGAGAACACACCACACTCCTCACAGACAGTCACTCGGAGGAAACCCACACAGACACAGGGAGAACACACCACACTCCTCACAGACAGTCACCGGGAGGAAACCCACGCAGACACAGGGAGAAAACACCACACTCCTCACAGACAGTCACCCGGAGGAAACCCACGCAGACACAGGGAGAACACACCACACTCCTCACAGACAGTCACCGGGAGAAAACCCACGCAGACACAGGGAGAACACACCACACTCCTCACAGACAGTCACCGGGAGAAAACCCACGCAGACACAGGGAGAACACACCACACTCCTCACAGACAGTCACCTGGAGGAAACCCACGCAGACACAGGGAGAACACACCACAGTCCTCACAGACAGTCACCCGGAGGAAACCCACGCAGACACAGGGAGAACACACCACACTCCTCACAGACAGTCACCCGGAGCGGGACTCGAACCCACAACCTACAGCTCCCTGGAGTTGTGACAGAGACACCACCTGCTGCTCCATCAAAAAAAAAAAAAAAAAGCCAAAACTGGAGATAAATCTACACAGACATTTATAAAGAAAAAATGCAGGAACATTGTTTCTACACCTTCAAAATTCTTAGAAGCTGGTTGCGTTTTGTGCATCTCTCAAACCTAATAATTTCTAACACATTCAGTGATGTCGAAGGCTGGGCTCTGGGCCAGACCTTTGCTCTGAGAATGCCAGCAGCTT
The DNA here is from genome assembly GCF_029633855.1 of Hoplias malabaricus. Classification (NCBI taxonomy): domain Eukaryota; kingdom Metazoa; phylum Chordata; class Actinopteri; order Characiformes; family Erythrinidae; genus Hoplias; species Hoplias malabaricus. Next base: position 39,277,328 of record NC_089810.1, read on the forward strand.
CTTTGTTTGATTTGTAAATGTTCAGTGCATAATAGCTTCCTAACAGCTCCACTTCCTTCAGATCTATAAATCTGTCAGTGGAGGGTGGACACAAAAACACATGCAGAAAATGTATGGATTTGTTTAGCTCTGAAGCAGGAGTTACTGTTCACCTGATGGCGACAGTTTTGGTGGCTTTTCCAGGCCTTGAAAAGTTATTAAACAATGTATGTTCTGTAGAATAAGGTCCAAACAATTGCATCATACTGAAAATATAATGAACTGTCTCTTTTCTACTTCCAAACACAAATCTAGTTTAAAGTAGAGGATTAAAGGTTTGCAGTATTGCGTTTCCATTGGTTACAGTTTACAGCGAGTATACCATGCGTGAGGCTAAAGGTTTGAGGTGCATAGGTCAGAATAACTGGGACAATTAAAGATTAAAAAAGGATTTCCATTGAACTGAATACCTCATATTTACAAATTAAACACATTTGTAGATGCACTTCACATTCTTCTCAAAGTTTCTGCTTGCCCTTTCAGCTTAAAGAAATGTGCTGTGTGAGAGATAAATAACGTTAATGCAGGGGAAAGCTGCAGGTTCTGCAGTGCGCTATTTGTAATGTATTAATTGAGCCACAGAATACATCTGAATCACCTGAGTGCTGTTCACTGCATGTGGCTCTCTTTTCATCCTGATGATCAAAGCCGGAGTTGCTTCAGATACATGCTGATGTGAACTGATGTGAAATGAAGAAGGCACACTGCTGAAAGCTCAGGAAGCCTCTCCACCACCGAACTTTGATTAAAGGACTTTTCTGACACATGTTCCACAATGAATTCCATTGTCTTATCCTCACTCTGACTGCCACATTCATAAGCTATGAATAGAAATACCCAAAGATATACCCATACAAAGAGATAGTAACAGACAGGAGATTTACTTGGTGGAGAATGCTGAGGGCCAGGACATGTACAGACCAATTCAGACAGGAACAGTTTTCAGTGAGGAGTTGGGACGATGTAATGATTGCCACTGGGTATCTCAGTGATTTTAGTCCTACCAGTAAGCACCATCAGTCACTACAATAAAATGAGCTGTAGAAATAACCTAAGGTTACAACAACCCCCTACAAACAGACAGCTATATCTTATCATATCCTGTAGAAAAGCAGTTCTTCACAGTTGGGCAGATGATTAGTTGTGCATTTCTGATGATAATGTGCTTGTGTATTGTATGGAAGGCATCTGGATACGTTGTATGTGAATGGTTCTGTAAAGGACATTGATTTTAAGACAAGATCTACAAAAACTACAACTCAAATATTCATCCATCCATCCATTATCTGTAACCCTTATCCAGTTCAGGGTCGCGGTGGGTCCAGAGCCTACCTGGAATCATTGGGCACAAGGCAGGAATACACCCTGGAGGGGGTACCAGTCCTTCACAGGGCAACACACACACTCACACCTACGGACACTGTTAAGTCACCAATCCACCTACCAACGTGTGTTTTTGGACTGTGGGAGGAAACTGGTGTACCCAGAGGAAACCCACACGGACACAGAGAGAACAAACCACACTCCTCACAGAGATTCACCTGGAGGAAACCCACGCAGACACAGGGAGAACACACCACACTCCTCACAGACAGTCACCCGGAGGAAACCCACGCAGACACAGGGAGAACACACCACACTCCTCACAGACAGTCACCCGAAGGAAACCCACGCGGACACAGGGAGAACACACCACACTCCTCACAGACAGTCACTCGGAGGAAACCCACCCAGACACAGAGAGAACACACCACACTCCTCACAGACAGTCACCCGGAGGAAACCCACGCAGACACAGAGAGAACACACCACACTCCTCACAGACAGTCACCCGGAGGAAACCCACGCAGACACAGGGAGAACACACCACACTCCTCACAGACAGTCACCCAGAGGAAACCCACGCAGACACAGGGAGAACACACTACACTCCTCACAGACAGTCACCCGGAGGAAACCCACGCAGACACAGGGAGAACACACCACACTTCTCACAGACAGTCACCCAGAGCGGGAATCGAACCCACAACCTCCAGGTCCCTGGAGCTGTGTGACTACAACACTACCTGCTGCACCACCATGCCGCTATCAACTCAAATATTATCATTAATATTTCCTCTATATCTGTAGAAACTATATAAATGAGTGTGAATCAACCAAGTGTTTTGGTTCTTCTCTGGGAACTGCATAAATCCAGGAAATCTCTGCAAGATGGAGGAAAGAGTTTCAGCACAAAGACGCTGTAGGTCATTTCAGGAACATGATCTGTGTTATTGATTGCGTTACTTCAGATCCATATTACATTCCTCTGAGAAGCAACATGATGCGAACAACTTTCAGCTGAGGGTTTGGTAAGCAAATGGCTTACAAAAGAACTTGTACATGTTGTAGAGAATGTCAGTAAGCTGCCGATTGTTTACATGTTTTCAGCGGGGACACAACGATGTGGGAATAGATAAACTTGTCTGTTGAAGCCAAGGGTGTAACTTGGAGTTGAAAAGGGGTCAGTTTTTTGAACACAACTCCAGACAAATCCTTCTGTTAAAAATGAAAGGGAAATGGTTTTGGACTCTGTAGCATTTACACACGAACATGCTCAACGCCAAGCTCTAGCTAGAGACAGCTGTATTTGTGCTGTGTGCCAGTGGACCGATGCTCTGTGGAGTTAAGGTTTTGATTTAAATGCTAAGACATTGGTGAGTGTTCCTCTCAAAAATTCTAGGTTTAAATCTGAATAGTGAATCCACATTAAACTGAAATCAAAACCCAAATGGAGTCCTTGTTTTTGCCATGTAAAATCTGTGTAATAAGCCTCAGGATGTAATAAACGAAGGGTTATAAGCACTGAATGTTTATATTTGAAAAGCTCCCCAATTTTTTTTCAGGCTGTTATTTTTTGAGAGAGAACATAAAGCGGTGGGTTCCCTCAGGGGGCCGGGCAAAACGTCAGACTACTACCTGCGCTGACTGATGCATGATGGGTGATGGCACGTTAGGGCTGAGTGTATTATCTTGGTGAACCCACTCTGCTGTAAAAAGCAGAAGCTGTGATGGAACAGGAGTCTAACCTTGCAGGTTTACTGACTGCATATATGCACTAGAAATTAGCTTGTGTTGACTGCCCAAAGGTGGTTACAATTATGTAGAACTCCTGGGTGAAATATTAAATGCATAATCTGAGTATTGAAACATGAATGACACATTTTATTTACTGCATCACACTGAAATTATGAGCATTGCATTCATGCTGGTACATACTCCAGCCAACAAAATCTTATTTTTAATGTGTGATTATAGAAATCATTTTGGTGGCAGTAGATTATTGGTTTAAAGAAGATTTTTTAAAAATATAATAGTGGTCTTAAAATGTTAACAATATGTCATTATTCATTCATTATCTGTAACCCTTATCCAGTTCAGGGTCATGGTGGGTCCAGAGCCTACCCGGAATCACTGGGCGCAAGGAAGGAACACACCCTGGAGGGGGCGCCAGTCCTTCACAGGGTGACACACATTCACACTTATGGACAATTTTTGAGTCACCAATCCACCTACCATCGTGTGTTTTTGAAGCGTGGGAGGAAACTGGAGCACCCGGAGGAATCCCACACAGACACAGGGAGAACACACCACACTCCTCACAGACAGTCACCCAGAGGAAACCCACGCAGACACAGGGAGAACACACCACACTCCTCACAGACAGTCACCCGGAGGAAACCCACACAGACACGGGGGAACACACCACACTCCTCACAGACAGTCACCCGGAGGAAACCCACACAGACACAGAGAGAACACACCACACTCCTCACAGCCAGTCACCCGGAGCGGGACTCGAACCCACAACCTCCAGGCCCCTGGAGCTGTGACAGAGACACTTCCTGCTGCCCATAAACAATATGTATTAGTGTTAACTGATAAATGGCAGTTGTTTAAATGCTGTGCACATTGTGTACTTGTATGTTTGTGTCCCCTATGGGGGAACCTTGAAGTAAAAGAATTATACTAATTATACACTAATTATTCAGGGTGACTCCAATTTATTTTGAACTTACAGAATATAGCAGCAAAACAAAGAGGAAAAACTTATTTAAATGAGGTGATGGTTACAATTATTTCACTAAAGCATCTCTAATTGCACAGTTGTGTGGCTTCATCTGTGAGCAGTGAAATGCATCCCGTAAATATCCAGCTGTGAAAACACCGTCCCCATGAGAAAAGAGCAAATACGCCCTGAAGACAAACTGGTCCCATGTGCAGTACAGACGATTATTCCGGCTGTTATTTTTCTCTGTGAGCTCCGCACTACGAGCTGTACTCCTTCAATTTTCTCTCCTGCCACAGTGTTTGACCCACGCACAATGAATGACTGTTCTCTACTGTAAGCTGGCATTGTAGCATCTGGAGAGGCAGTTAACCAAGATTTTCCCAGACACTGTGGCCAAGGAGAAGGGTGCTGTTTCTACAGCTAATACAGTGATCAAGCAGACAGAGTCCTACACTCATTTCAGGGACTTTCAAGCGCAAAATACGTGACTGCCATTGTTTAAATTGTTTATTTTATATGAGATCCTGCTGACAGTCTGTTCTTTCCGTCTTTCTTCTTTAACCCATTGTATTAAGCTAGTGAGCGTACATGTTCACACCGATCACAGTAAAATGCAGCAGAAAGTCATAATCATAAGAGAAAAATATATAAATAAAATGTCGTGTTTAATCATTGTCCTTGTGAGATTTAATTAATGTGTTAAGACAAAGTGCCTTTATCATGAAAGGATTTTGCAACAAAGTTCCTTTTTGTATGAATAAATCCTTGGATAAGTCTTTGGCTCATTAAGACCATACACTCACATATACATTCAGTACAGAGTCTAACGTTTGTGGAACCTGTTCGGGTGTGAATTGGGAGTTTATTTTGCTCTGTGTTGCTATGGTGGCTTGATACCATTCAGTCATAACATCATTAATGCATTAACTTTTCCTGCAGCGAGAGCCTCAGGTCAAACCACATTATTCACCCAACTTTTCGGTGGGTCCAGAGCCTACCTGCAATCATTGGGTGCAAGATGGGAATACAGCCTGGAGGGGGCGCCAGTCCTTCACAGGGCAACACACACTCACACATTCACTCACAAACTCACACCTACGGACACTTTTTTGAGTCGCTAATCCACCTACCAATGTGTGTTTTTGGACTGTGGGAGGAAATTGGAACACCCGGAGGAAACCCACACAGACACAGGGAGAACACACCACACTCCTCACAGACAGTCACCCGGAGGAAACCCACACAGACACAGGGAGAACACACCACACTCCTCACAGACAGTCACCCAGAGAAAACCCACGCAGACACAGGGAGAACACACCACACTCCTCACAGACAGTCACCCGGAGGAAACCCACGCAGACACAGGGAGAACACACCACACTCCTCACAGTCACCCGGAGGAAACCCACGCAGACACAGGGAGAACACACCACACTCCTCACAGACAGTCACCTAGAAGAAACCCACGCAGACACAGAGAGAACACACAACACTCCTCACAGACAGTCACCCGAAGGAAACCCACGCGGACACAGGGAGAACACACCACACTCCTCACAGACAGTCACCCGGAGGAAACCCACGCAGACACAGGGAGAACACACCACACTCCTCACAGACAGTCACCCGGAGGAAACCCACGCAGACACAGGGAGAACACACCACACTCCTCACAGACAGTCACACTGAGGAAACCAACGCAGACACAGGGAGAACACACCACACTCCTCACAGACATGCACACGGAGGACACCCATGCAGACACAGAGGGAACACACCACACTCCTCACAGACAGTCACGCGGAGGAAACCCACGCAGACACAGGGAGAACACACCACACTCCTCACAGACAGTCACTCGGAGGAAACCCACCCAGACACAGAGAGAACACACCACACTCCTCACAGACAGTCACCCGGAGGAAACCCACGCAGACACAGGGAGAACACACCACACTCCTCACAGACAGTCACCCGGAGGAAACCCACGCAGACACAGGGAGAACACACCACACTCCTCACAGACAGTCACACTGAGGAAACCCACGCAGACACAGGGAGAACACACCACACTTCTCACAGACATGCACACGGAGGACACCCATGCAGACACAGAGGGAACACACCACACTCCTCACAGACAGTCACGCGGAGGAAACCCACGCAGACACAGGGAGAACACACCACACTCCTGACAGACAGTCACCCGAAGGAAACCCACGCAGACACAGGAAGAAAACACCACACTCCGCACAGACAGCCACCCAGAGGAAACCCATGCAGACACAGCGAGAACACAACAAACTCTTGACAGATAGTCACCCGGAGGAAACCCACGCAGACACAGGGAGAACACACCACACTCCTCACAGACAGTCACCCGGAGGAAACCCACGCAGACACAGGGAGAACACACCACACTTCCCACAGACAGTCACACTGAGGAAACCCACGCAGACACAGGAAGAACACACCACACTCCTCACAGACAGCCACCCGGAGGAAACCCATGCAGACACAGCGAGAACACAACAAACTCTTGACAGACAGTCACCCGGAGTGGGAATCGAACCCACAACCTCCAGGCCCCTGGAGCTGTGTGACTGCGACACTAGCTGCTGCGCCACCGTGCCACTTTCATTATAGTGCTGTGTAAAATAAAATAACATATTGTAAGTCATGGAGATGAAATGGTTTGTTTAAAAAACTCAGAACGTTCAGCCATTAAAGTTGACTTAAAGTGTGATTCCCCTAATTTCAGTAATTCCATTATATTTACCAGACGTGGTATTCACGTGATGTGGGATTGTGTTGTGAAAAGTGCTCCTGAAGGACCGAGTGAAGAGATGATAGCTACGTCTTACATGTATGTTTCAGAGTTTGTGATACCAGATGCAGAAACACTGACCTTCCTCATAAATCTGTGGCTCTGACCTTTATTTTACATCATGTACATGTTTTTCCTGCATTGGCTGAATTATATTTTCATGCTTGACATTTACACCAACACACAGGTGATGGTTTATTGTGTCTCACTTGAAACTATGTTGTGACTGAACCAGAAAAAATTCTATCATCGAAACACTGAGCAGTAGAACCTTATTTCTGTTTTTGGAAACAGGCAGGGATGAATGTGATTGGTTAAAATGGACCGGGTGGAGATTTTTCCAAATACCGCAACACAAACAAGTAAAGCTCCACCTTTAATCAATCACATTCATCCCTGCCGGTTGCTGGTAAGCACTTACATTTCTTCTGTCTCAGTAGCAGTGCTGCCTCCAGAACCATTTGGAGGAGTGATTTTGAACACATGCTGTTAGCAATTTTACAGGTAAATGGCAACAATCAAAAACATGAGTCATAACATGAAGAGATTCAAAACAGACAAGGTCACGAGATGATGTTAAAATGAGATTTTTGTCTTTAGCATTGTGTAAGACTTGTCCATTCAGGAGAAAGCATGAGATTGCTGGACTCTTTTATCTCAGGAGAAGTATTTGAGCAGCACAAGACTTTTCGTGTAATAAATACCTTGGTGTTCAAACCGAGAAGTTGAGTAGCACTTTCCTTTAGCAATTCGGAGTAGAATGACAAAACATGCGTGATGAAGCACCTATTTGTCTGTAAGTACTTATTGAGTTCAGGGTCGCGGTGGGTCCGGAGCATACCTGGAACCACTGGGTGCAAGGTGGGAACACACCCTGGAGGGGGCGCCAATACTTCATAGGGCGACACACACTCACACATTCACTCACACCTATGAACACTTTTGAGTCGCCAAAACACCTACAAATGTGTGTTTTTGGACTGTGGGAGGAAGTCTTCACAGACAGTGACCCAGAGCGGGACTCGAACCCACAATCCCAGGACCCTGGAGGATACCATTGTGCCGCCCGAAGTACCTACTTCAAATACATGTACCATGAATGATTGGCAGGTTATTCAGGTACACTAGTCTCTGTGTACACCCTTAATATACAAATCACATAGCATGTTTTTGGAAAACAAGCAGTGTGACTCTGGAGCACATCTAGATTTTAGGAAAAATAGTCCAATTCTCACATGTCCTTATACAGCATGTTAGCATGTATCATCCATAAACGTCCGCAGTGCTTCACTGAGACTGAATGTGAGTCATTGTGTTGTAGAGAAGAGTCCGGCTCTATCTTTCATAAGCAGTGCTCTAATCCTCATTAAATAGAGGCTCTGAGGACCAGAGCACAAGTCAGACAGCACCATCTCCATCTGTAATGGGCTTACCGCACTTCTGTATTGTCTGTCCAATACAAGAACAAACGACGATGCCCATTAGCATGCTACGGTTACTCTGAGCAGTTACGCTTCAAAACACCTCAATCCTGATTAAGGCCAGTGAATGGGGACCTTGGAAATGGCCATCACAGCTCTAACATGATTTTCTTTGTTTTGTCCTCTTTCTGTAGCCACTTGAAATTCACAGCTAATATTGCACTGAATATTATCTCTAATAACAAGTTAAGGACCACAAAGGTTATAGAGTCAGTCAGGTCTCATAAACATTACAGGTTCAACTGGATGTAATGTTAAGTGCATATTATGGTCAACCAATAACAGGAAATTAGAAAATGATTGTCTGTAGTTTGCCTTAGTACACTTTGAATCTACATACAAATAATGCAAATAATACAAATAATGCAAGGAAGTCTTTCATCTTGATCAGCCATAAACAGCAATTTCCAATAGTGCTCTCAGCTGAGCTATGTTTTTGATTCTGTACCATTTACAGTATATATTTCCATAAAAGTTCTTATGATATATAGAACCCAGTGGCGGATGCTGGTCTTTCAAGGAGGGGAAGCTCAATTTCGGCCTACATTATAAAATGTGTGGGTTTATTTATACGTAAATTCTACCCTCCGTTCCTTTTTAAGAAAATGATCTGTGACCCTGTCGTACCAACAAGGCGTCTTTTCCAGGGACTTGACTAGTGTCCTCTCAATGGCCAGCAGAGCTAGGCTGCTTAAACGGCCTTGGCCCATGTGAAGTGTGTCCGCCTGTGCTCCCATGGATCTTTACACCAAAGGATCGCTGATTCGCTCATTTCGCTGTCAATCAAAAAGGGGTTCATCCTCAGACAGATCATCCAATCATCAGGCAGAAGCCGAGGCCAGCCGAGGCCAGCCCACTGCCCCATAGACCCCCAGAGACGCTGAGCGTCCAATGGGCGGGACAAAGCCCAGCATTTATCCAATGACTCGTCTCGTTTCGCCGCACTTCGCTGCTTCGCTATTGAACTCTGTGTACGCTCAGCGTCCTCACTGTTTAAAGCACTGTGAAGCTGTGGGAATGATTGAGAGGAAAGCCGCGTCTTTACCAGTGATAAGAAGCTGATTCTGAACAAAAGTTGAGCGCGTTGTAGTGCATATTTATTCAATGACATGTACACACAACAGTATATATTTGATCACTTATTTTTTACATTTTAGGGGAAGCTGAGCTTCCCTTGCAGTCTTAGAGCAATCGCCACTGATAGAACCGCTGTTGAACTGGATGCACACCATTGCACTCAATATGACCAAATGGTTACGGAAACTTCTTCAAACGGGTTATTTCTTCTACTTTAGCTGCACCTATTGATTAATTTGGTGCTGAAGCGTATTACAGTTTGTATAATGTTCATAGACAAACATGACCAATAGAATGGGTAGCTTTGGAGCAACTGCACATGACGCTAAGATCAGCATGCCCAATGCTCAACAGCACCCAAACACTGGCTTGTGGAACTATGAAATGGTGTTGAAGTAACTCCAACCAATGCCATCAAATCTCCTGAAGAAAAGATAGATGAACGAAAGTGGAGGCTTTTTACAGCACCCCTCACTAGCACTTCACACAGTGCTGTCCATGTCAGAGGCATAGGGAAAACCTTTTTTTAATTATTTGATGTTAGCTAAACCATCCAAGCTGATTTCCACCTCAAGGGGTTCTGTCACATAAAAACAGCATGACTAATATCTTTTTTGGCATGTAATTGTTTCTTTCTGTACTGGATTAATAAATATATTAAAATGGCTGAAAAAAACTAGATGAAATTTACAGCATTCAAAACCATCACCATCACCAAAAAATGGATAAATTATGATATTCATCTCTACAAATCTATGCAGGTAATTATAAGGCGATAGATTCAGGGCGGGCGTGTTTTTCTTCACCATACAGTGACACCATACACTGATTTCTCCTACATATATAACTCTATACATATTTTTCTATTTTAGTCTAGTTGCTGGAGGTTAATTTTCAGTTCAAAGCCTCCACTGACAACATGCTCAAGCAGCAGGGCACCAGACAGTGCTATTATCCTCAGTGTAAATGGCAGATTCCAAGGATCTTTCTGTTTATTTAAACACATTCCCCATTCATTTCTTTTTTCTTCACTTGATGTTTCTCATACATCATTTTCCCATGCCGTCTATAGCTTTGAATGTCTACTTTAAAATCTACCCAAAGGTTTGACAGAAAACATTGTTTGTATTTTTAAATATTTATTTTAATCAATAAATGCTGTAGGTCCATAATTCTATGGCCATAGACCACAACATGAGGATAATATTGGGTATTTTTAAAATACAATGGTAGCTGCACAAGTAAGGTCACGTGGTTCTATACCACTTGGCTAGTGTGGTAATAAATCCCCAGGATTTATGTGGAGCATTGGAACTGCCTTCTCTAGTGTCCTAAAGCTCCATCCAGAGTTGAAGTGGTGTCTAAGGTGACCTCTCTTATTGAAGCTGTCCAGTTAAAAACATACATCCCCCAGAATAGTAACTTTAGAGGAGAAGGGGGAAAAAAACCTTCTTAATTTTCAACGAAAGTGGATGTTATTCCAAGTAATTTTGGAGCATTTCTATTGGTCCATTCATCATGAACTTTTCACACAACGTAAAGGATGGCTGCTGTGTTCAAATTATGTATTAAACTAAAATACACAAAAATAGAGAGACATGTTTTTAATTGGAGAGTGACGTTATGTTGACGTAGCGCTTTGAAATCAAATCTGTCTTTTCCCAGAAGAGAGAATATTACTGCAACCAAGGGGACACAATACCCATGAAAATGTTTCATACATGTGCTCTATTGAGTATATATGTGCATATAATGTTTTGAGGGAATGTTTAAGTGTCATATGTTTTAAAACATTGCCCACACTACCTAGATATACCAACACTGGTTCAGATTAAAAATACTGTTAGAAAATGCATAACCCAAAGTAAACTTGAATGAAGATAACATGCTCTGTGTCTCATCAGTTATTAATGTGCTACACTTACCCTCTACAGCTTGATAAAGAGCCTATTTTCCCATATGATCCATTTGTTTTAGAGTTATAAAGCCATGCTATGCATACATTTCCTGACTGAAACTGAAAACAGCCAGCAGGTCTCGTTCTTATCTGTTGCTTTAGTAAATGCTTACTATATAATTTGAAGGCCTTGCGCTTGTAATGTTCTTTACTAAAAGCCTTATTTTTATATGTCGAAATCAATGGTCCCTGCCAAACTGTCACGCACAATTGGGATGTGTTTTTGTTCCCATGGTTACCAGCCCTCTCCCTCCACACACACTCACAGAATCTGTCAATCCATGACTCGCTGATGCCTTAAATCTCCACGGCTCTCACTGAGCTTTCTCTCTTGCCTGATTTCCTGAGTCAGGGTCAATATCGGACCAATTTCGCTGCACAGAATAACCATGGACATGTCTCCTGTTTCCTAAGAAAAGTGATGGTTCAGGCAAAAATAAATTAATTAATATTTAAAAAAAACAAAAAACCCTCCTCTGATTTTTCTGGTGTGTAATATTTCATTCATTAGTTTTGCACTGGAGCATTGAGGCTAATGTATTTAACATATAATGAAAGCTTACAGCCAGAAGCTTAGCATTGAGCTAATGACATGTCTAAACTGTCTCGCAATTGGTGGTGAAGCAAGTAGGAAAAAAAAAAGTTCTGTAAAACAGCAACAGTATGTGACTGATAGCAGCCTGCAGCCATCTCAGTGTTGCCATGGTGATAATGGATGACGGAAATAGGAAATGAAGAAGAGTATGTTTTCATTTAGTTGGAGAGCACATTACATTACGTTCTCAAAAGGAAGCTGAATTTGCCCATCCCTTGGCACCAGTAGCTAATGCCTTGTGTTGTTTTGAGACAAAATAATGTGTGTTAAGTGTGTTAAGTCCTAGCATGGAACTGCAAAAGTAAAATGTCATGTAGTGACAGCAGCCCAACAAGCTTGAGTTAGTTAATTGCTTAATTACGTAATTTCCTTGTGATTTGCCACCTCATTCACAGGCTTCGTTCAGAGCGCTGGCCCCCCCGCCGTGTCGAGAGATCTCATTCTCACCCAATCAGCCGTGGGCAAGTGCTGGAGCTGCCTCTGCTGCTTTCCTCCTTTGTTTATTAAGAATAACAACAGACAAAAAGACATTGAACAGACACGCTTGACCGATCAAAGGCCAAATAAATCAAAAAGCATTTTCTCCATGGGTGGCCTTTACAAGTACTTTCCTTTCACTGAACAAGACTAACATAGATCTGCTGCTGTGTAAAACCTGTCCAAAGCCAATAAGCCTCTTCAGACTGAAAATAATTTGGTAAATATTGTCTTTCAGGGAAATCATTTCAGTTTGAACCACTGAAATTATATAAGGAATTATATTAAGGAATTTTAAAGGGCTAAAAGAAGCGGAATCACTAATAATTGGCAAAAGTGATTATATTCATTTACCTGAATTCAAACTTAACATTTAGTATTCAGAGCCAAAGTAATATTTTGGTTGGATAAATACATTTTCAGTGCTCAGTATTTAGACAAAGTACATAGAAGAGGCTTTGTCATTGTGTAATGACAGAGCCCAGGGCTGAAGACTCACCATCACAGGGTCCATTACAAATGTCCACTGTTCACTGCTACAGCCCAGCAACTCGTAATCAATCACAGTCCACTCCTTCATCTTTCACACACACCACAGCATGGAAATACAGCATGAACTCGCCCTGATACCAACATGTAGTACATGCATTCAAACATAAAATATGCTGTATCAGTGTATCAGTCTGAAACTACCTGCTCAACTACATTAACTCATGTTTTAAACAGTACAAAACAATAACCGTTAACATGCAATTAGTTTGCTGTGGAGCTTCAGATAGAAAACAACCAGCATCAAACGGAGAAAACAGAACCTAAAATGTGAAGTTAAATTTCATTGTTTTTTTTATTAAGCAGGAAATTTTGCCTTTTATACAGCTACACAGCGAAGTAATGTTTATCAGAAAGAACCTCTTTCCACAACCGGCAGTTCCTGTTCCTTCTCCCTATCAGCAAGCGATTTTTTTTTATGCATGGCAGTGCCCATGGCCCATGAACCCAATAGAAGATCTCTGGAGTATTACTGGTAATGAAGTAGTGTCAACAGAGTAGTGTGAGAAACTGGTGATGTCCTGCACGTGCAGATGTGCTGAAGTCATTGATTTGTAACCCTTGTTTCTAGGGTGGGCCATTTATATGGATACACCTTAATAAAATGGGAATGGTTGGTGATATTAACTTCCTGTTTGTGGCACATTAGTATATAGGAGGGGGGGGGGGACTTTTCAAGATGGGTGGTGACTATGGCGGCCATTTTGAGGTCAGATTTTTTTTTTTTTTTGTGCTTGGTTTTAACGTAACTTTATTCTTTCATGAGTTATTTACATGTTTCTGATCACTTATAAAACGTGTTCAAAGTGCTGCCCATTGTGTTGGATTGTCAATGCAATCCTCTTCTCCCACTCTTCACACACTGATAGCAACACCGCAGGAGAAATGCTAGCACAGGCTTCCAGTATCCGTAGTTTCAGGTGCAAAATGGCCGCCATGGTCACCACCCATCTTGAAAAGTTTCCCCCCTCCCATATACTAATGTGCCACAAACAGGAAGTTAATATCACCAACCATTCCCATTTTATTAAGGTGTATCCATATAAATGGCACACCCTGTACATCCCTTCTGATCATGCTAGGATACCTTCCATTTGGGATTAGTGGTGATTGTAAATATGAGGCATTCTCTATTTTTATAAACTTTACTGTATATTTAAAATAGATAGGGTTAGATTACTATCTACACATATCAGTACCTCATGTGCTGGAGCGCACTGTATATATGAACTAACATGAACATTGAGTAATTCATTCATTCATTTCCTGTAACAACTACATCCTGATCAGGGTCATAGTGTGTCCAGAGGCACCACTTGGAATGAATAGGTGTGAGGCAGGAAGACACACTATACCCAGTCCTTTACAGGATATGAAACCCTCACCCAGCCGAACACCAATGTTTCCACAGATACATACAAATGATCCAGCTTTTGATTGTCCACTGATTATCTTTGGTGTCTGGCACATCAAAAGGTTACCGCTGCTATTATTGGACATCATTAGACAGTTTCTTCTCAGTTTGAAGCTTTAAGATCTCTGTGTGGTTATTAAAGCTCTACCTAGGATCTTCTTTCTATCTTAATGGGTACAAGCTCCGCTTCTCTTTGAAGCCTCACACACTGTTCCTCCCATTATCTTGAAGGAAGCAGATGGACACACACACACACACGCATACAGAGAATATATATATATAAAAGAGTAAAAATCCTTCGCAGCATTTTGTTTCAACTGCTCCTACAACTCTGAGGCCGAATTCATTCGACTAAAACAGGCAGACAGTTGGATTGAAATCCTGGAGAGGATTTTTCCTTTTACTTTTCCAACCTCTACACAGGAATCAACACTATGGATTTATGAATTGAGATGTGCTTTTTAAATCCATTGTGGCTTTCATGTTACATCACGTTTAATGATGTGGTGTGCAGCTGTACCATCTGTAACTGGGCATTTACAAATCTGGAGAAACTGTATTTAATGGCTCCTGTTCTGGAATGCACCAAGCACTGCCTTATTTTCAACAGACTGTTCATATGACCATGTTTACAGGAATCCTAAGCTACAACATGAATGATTTAACTCACTTTGATAAATTATGTATTTATGTATTTATTTATTTATTTTAATCTTTAAGAACAGCTTCTTATTTACACTGTAATGAATCAGCTGGAACGCTCTCGAACCCAGCACTGGAAAGCAAGCACTCATCCCGTTTTTTCACTTCTTCTTCAAACCTGGCACACAGTGCATATGATAAAGATTATTATGTGAACATCTATAAAGGAACAGACAGACGTATGGATGATAAATGCAGCTCTGTGTTTCTCCGAGTGTGTGTTCTGCTGTCTGGAAATGTCAGGATCATGGGGCGGATGCTCTCGCTAAAACACAGTACTTTATTTACGAAATATAACAAAACAAAGAGACTTTAACAGAAAGACAACGCACAGGGAGCTATACAGGCTAAACTGGACATGGGGAGCAAAACAGGGCAAATGGGACAGACAGATTTGAGAGATAAACAGAGTATGGAAGGAAACATTGACAGAGGAAATGAAACGATAACATGAAACGACGGAGACAGACAGACCGGACTGAGCAACATGACAAAGCCACAGTGGAAGCGAAACAAATGACCGACAAGAGGAAGTGAGACAAGGGAACTTAAACACAGACAAGAAACACCTGGAACAGATAACGACGGGGACGGATTACAAACAACACTGACGAGGACAATGACGAGGAGGAGGAGGAAGACAGGAGGGACATGGGCAGAGACATGGACAATAACAAACAGAGCCATGTGCTGAGAGAGCACATGGCGGGGAATACAGACACGACAGGACAAGGGCGTGACAGGCAAAGCTACACCACTTTCAGACAATAGAGTTAAACTGCATGTGCAAATAAAGTGCATGTGTTTTACAATAAATCATGTTCGTACAAGGGTGGCACGGTGGCGCAGCGGGTAGTGTCGCAGTCACACAGCTCCAGGGACCTGGAGGTTGTGGGTTCGATTCCCACTCCGGGTGACTGTCTGTGAGGAGTGTGGTGTGTCTGCGTGGGTTTCCTCCGGGTGCTCCGGTTTCCTCCCATGGTCCAAAAACACATGTTGGTAGGTGGATTGGTGACTTCAAAGTGTCCGTAGGTGTGAGTGAATGTGTCTGCGTTGCCCTGTGAAGGACTGGCGCCCCCTCCAGGGTGTATTCCCCGCCTTGCGCCCAATGATTCCAGGTAGGCTCTGGACCCACCAGCAAGCAGTTACAGATAATGAATGAATGAATGTTAGTACAAAGTATATTTTACCTTTCCCATTTCAACACACACATGTATTCATTTATTCACTCACCAAAATTATAGGCTGAAACAAACACCTATTAATGCACAAGAAAATGCCATTGTACTGGTGCTGAAAATATATTTTGATGGAGAACAGGACCCGATGTGGGACTACAGCCTCAGCTGTGGCTCCACTGAAACCTTAATTACACTGCTTTCATATCCAGATACTCACCGCTGGGAATGCAACATAATAATGACTGTATATTGGCTGCTACATACTTTATTGTAAAGTTTGGTATCCTGGAAGTATCAGGTCCAGGTCAGTGTTCAGATGGATCCGTGTGGAGTCTGAGAAGACTGCAGCCCTGTGACACCAGGTGAAAAAGCTGTTCACACTCTGGAGCGTAATGATTTTAGTTACGGCTATTTGCTTTTGAGCTCCTATTTTTCCAAATTTGTGGGTTAAATTGATGGGTGCCATGACCATATTAAGACTTCTTTTGAGCAAGCAGGCAGGACTAATTCAACAGGAAGCGTTTCCCATTCATACAGATGCAGACAGTATATGATTTGACAGGTAGGGCCCTGTTACATGCCATGGCCTCTGTGTGTGTTTGTTTGTGTATTTGGGTCTTGTTTTCTTTCGTATTCCAGTCAGCTGCAGCTTCACTTATTGGTGGCGGGAGTTTTCCCTGTGACCAACCAGGTGACGTGATGTAACCAGAGGAGGAGGGGCTACTGCTTCAAAAGGGCTGCAGAAACAAGATGGCTGCGGGCTGCTGTACACTACATTGTTTGTTGAATATACACACTGCAGTTTATTAAAAAAAGCCTGGAACTTTTGGAGTGAGCAGACTGCAGATTAATTGATTTTAGATGTGAAAGAGAACTGTCTTGAAGCTGAACCCATACGGTAGGACACACTTTGATTAACTGCATTTAAATAGTATCCCAACAAATTTGGACTGAAACTGAACATTTATTTAATTTCCACCTGTTTTAAAGACAGTTCTATTCATCCCTTGCTTTAGTGCCACAACATTAAGAACTTGAAATACATTTAAGCTGAAAATTGAAATCAGATTATTTTTTGTTTGTTGTTTTATTTTTATTTAGATTTTCTATAATTGTTACTTTTATTTGTCAATTACTTGCTTTTTGATAAATTCATTGTTTGAGACTTTTATTTTAATGTCTTATTACTGTGATTAATTTTTCAAAAACTAGATGAAAAAATAATAATAGCATTTCAGATTAAAAGAGCAATCTGTAATACTGACACTGAGCTTTTAACTATAAAACAGTTTTAAACCGTGGGGAGAGAGAATTCTTCCACAGAAGGGAAGCTCGGCCGGTTTGCCAGCTTTGAGGAAAACAACATACACAAACTAGACATGAGTTTAAGACTTTTGGACTGTAATAGATCAAACAAATGTGCCATAATCAACCTATTTACACAGAAGTGTCCCTCATTTCAGTAAGACATTGACTACTCTAGATGATTTTTGAAAAAATATGAACATTCATTCGTTCATTCATTCATTGTATGTAACCCTTATCCAGATCAGGGTCACGGTGGGTCCAGAGTCTACCTGGAATCATTGGGCGCAAGGCGGGAATACACCCTGGAGGTGACGCCAGTCCTTCACATGGCAGCACACTCACACCTACGGACACTTTTGGGTCACCAATCCACCTAACAACGTGTGTTTTTGGGCTGTGAGAGGAAACCGGAGCACCTGGAGGAAACCCAAGCGGACACAGGGAGAACACACCACACTCCTCACAGACAGTCACCCGGAGGAAACCCATGCAAACACAGGGAGAACACACCACACTCCTCACAGACAGTCACCCGGAGGAAACCCATGTGGACATAGGGAGAACACACCACACTCCTCACAGACAGTCACCCGGAGGAAACCTACGCAGACACAGGGAGAACACACCACACTCCTCACAGACAGTCACCCGGAGGAAACCTATTCAGACACAGAGAGAACACACCACACTCCTCACAGACAGTCACCCGGAGGAAACCCACGCAGACACGGGGAGAACACACCACACTCCTCACAGACAGTCACCCGGAGGAAACCCACGCGGACACAGGGAGAACACACTACACTCCTCACAGACAGTCACCCGGAGGAAACCTACGCAGACGCAGGGAGAACACGCCGCACTCCTCACAGACAGTCACCCGGAGGAAACCCACGCAGACACAGGGAGAACACACCACACACCTCACAGACAGTCACCCGGAGCAGGACTCGAACTCACAACCTCCAGGACCCTGGGTGACTGCGACACTACCTGCTGTGCCACCGTGCCTCCAAATATGAACAATGTATCAAAATAAAAACCTCTATATATCAATTATTAGACCACGAATATGTAAAGAACAAAAGCAAAATCTTACAATTATGAAAAATGCTGCTTCCAACTAAAAACTGAACCAGATCTGTTTGGAGATGGAGGGTTTACAAATCAGACACAACATGTGCTGAGATTTAAGATTATTTTACATACAACATCTGTGTCCGCACACAGTTTCCTTGTGCCAATCAAGGCATGTCAGACTACACCAGAGTGTCTGAAATCCCCTCAGACTCCAGGGGGTTAATTACATAATGATTGTAGGTACAAAAATTAACATCAGTGTTGTGTTAAACTCCACTGATACAGCTTCCTTTAGACTCCTTTTTGCACTATTTGAAAAACCACTGCTGTCATACTGTTGGCTTCAGTTAAGGGATAGAAGGTTTGGGCTAGTTATTTTGCCTCAATCTCATGTTTCTTTCTAGTGCTGACTACAGTCAGCATATGGCAACTGTAAACGGATTGACACCAACAGATAAATCAACTGATCATGGCACATGGTAAAAAAAGTCCTGTTCTTCCTGCCTCAGCAGCTGTGGGTTTTAATCATGTTCTCTGAGCTTTTTTTATTCGATAGAAAATAACCTCATCTGTTACACCATGCATACTGCACACAGTCACTTTACATCTGAAGAATACTGCACTCACTTTGTAAGCACTGACACTTTATTTTTATGCTGCTAGGGTCAGTCAGGTTCTGAGTACTTGTATACACCTTAGTAATTGCTGCAGCAGTCCTTACTGTTTAATGCTTGGTGTTTACATAGTTATTGTGTACAGAAATGTAATTTTACTCTTTTATCTACATCCATTTTATCTATAAACTCCATTTCCAAAAAATGTTGGGGCATTTTGTAAAATGAATAAAAACAAGAATGTTATTTTTTTTTCTCTAG
Organism: Hoplias malabaricus; assembly: GCF_029633855.1. Taxonomy (NCBI): domain Eukaryota; kingdom Metazoa; phylum Chordata; class Actinopteri; order Characiformes; family Erythrinidae; genus Hoplias; species Hoplias malabaricus. Next base: position 39,296,944 of record NC_089810.1, read on the forward strand.
AAATTTTAACTGACAAATGTACAAAGAAATGGGCGTCACAGTGGCGCAGCAGGTAGTGTCGCAGTCACACAGCTCCAGGGGCCTGGAGGTTGTGGGTTCGATTCCCGCTCCGGGTGACTGTCTGTGAGGAGTGTGGTGTGTTCTCCCTGTGTCTGCGTGGGTTTCCTCTGGGTGACTGTCTGTGAGGAGTGTGGTGTGTTCTCCCTGTGTCTGCGTGGGTTTCCTCCCACAGTCCAAAATACACACGTTGGTAGGTGGATTGGTGACTCAAAAGTGACCGTAGGTGTGAGTGTGTGTGTTGCCCTGTGAAGGACTGGTGCTCCTTCCAGGGTGTGTTTCTGCCTTGCACCCAATAATTCCAGGTAGGCTCTGGACCCACCCTGACCCTGAACTGGATAAGCGGTTACAGATAATGGATGGATGTACAAAAAATGATGTCCAGTGTTTTCATGAACGACTTGAATGTGGTTTGTAAATATAAAGTGTTTGAATTAGATGCCTGCAGCAAACTCCGAAAAATTATGGGACATAGGTGAAATAAGTGTGAAAAATGTATAAAAAATTCATGTCACATTTCTTTGATTATACTATAAGAAAATCAGTGTCAAATGAGCATTATTTATGAGCCCTAGGATGGCACTACATAAGAAAATGGCACGTGCTATCACTGCGCTACTTGGAACTACATTGTGGCCATTACCCACTTCAGAAAATTAGTGCTTTCTTTATTGTTCTCAAAATGATTCTGACCACCATTTAATGCCCCCATTTATTGACAAAACAAACAATTAAAAGTTTAAAAAGTACAAGTCTTTTTGGCTCGGATAGCACTCAGTCTTTAAAGATCTTTTAGCAGTTTTAATGCCAGCAGCTCATAAGCCTTGATGCCCACATCTCTGCATCTCCTATTAGGAAGCTTTAAATGCCATGACATACCGTCTAACACTTTTCAGCCAAATGTAGCACGCAGTTGCTAGATTATCTGCAGCTTTGCTTCACTGCCACTTAGAGCTCTGACCCAATAACTCTGCCTCCAGCAATCCGTCTCTGAGCACAGTTCCTTTTCCCCCTTCTAACGTCCCTCCATTTCCAGCTGGGTTACAACAGGGGACTGGGGTTTGTTGGCACACTTTTCTCTCTGTGCTATATCCAGTAAGCCAAACACAACCATAAGCCAGCTATCAGTCAATCAGTGCTTAAGAGCTGAGCTACATACAAACATATTAAATGTCTTAGGTTTCATAGTATCTTCTTCATTAAAGACATTTGTGCCAGCATGTCTGAACTTCTGTACTGAGTCTATTATAAACATAACGATAATAAAAAATAAACACTGATAACTTACAAATGAGTAACAGAAACATCTATCAGTACTTTGACTGGGCCCCTGTCCACACAGGAGTGTTCTCCCTGTGTCTGAGTGGGTTTCCTCTGGGTGACTGTCTGTGAGGAGTGTAGTGTGTTCTCTCTGTGTCTGCGTGAGTTTCCTCCAGGTGACTGTCTGTGAGGAGTGTGGTGTGTTCTCCCTGTGTCTGTGTGGGTTTCCTCCGGGTGACTGTCTGAGGAGTGTGGTGTGTTCTCCCTGTGTCTGCGTGGGATTCCTCCGGGTGACTGTCTGTGAGGAGTGTGGTGTGTTCTCTCTGTGTCTGCGTGAGTTTCCTCCAGGTGACTGTCTGTGAGGAGTGTGTTGTGTTCTCCCTGTGTCTGCGTGGGTTTCCTGCGTGGGTGTATTCTTGCCTTACGCTCAGTGATTCCAGGTAGGCTCTGGACCCACCGCCGCCCTGAACTGGATAAGGGTTACAGATGAATGAATATTAAGATCATCTAGATTCAATAATTTCATGCCTTGATTAGTGCACTACTTAGGGAGTATGGAGTGACTTGGGATTAAACCACGGCTTTTCTCTCATGTTTCATGGTGTTTTAATGTCTCTCTTAGAGGAACCCCCTACAGGACTGGCATGACAATGCAGCAATTTTCATATTCCTCTAGACTGGGATATTTTCAAATAATATTTTCAAGAAATGCGGCGGCACGGTGGCGCAGCAGGTAGTGTCGCAGTCACACAGCTCCAGGGGCCTGGAGGTTGTGGGTTCGTTTCCCGCTCCGGGTGACTGTCTGTGAGGAGTTGGTGTGTTCTCCCCGTGTCCGCGTGGGTTTCCTCCGGGTGCTCCGGTTTCCTCCCACAGTCCAAAAACACACGTTGCAGGTGGATTGGCGACTCGAAAGTGTCCGTAGGTGTGAGTGTGTGTGTGTCTGTGTTGCCCTGTGAAGGACTGGCGTCCCCTCCAGGGTGTATTCCCGCCTTGCGCCCGATGATTCCAGGTAGGCTCTGGACCCCCCGCGACCCTAAATTGGATAAGCGGTTACAGATAATGGATGGATGGATTTTCAAGAAATGGTTTAGAAAATGTAAAAGTAAATAGATCAGTGTGGACGGGGCCTGAGATTTGCATGTTTTTATTGGAGTTGCACGGAGTACAGGACATCCAGTGATGTCCAATCTGCAGTGGACAGGAGGGTCTGTCATCAAATGTGTCACTTATGAATCATGTCCGTTCTTATGGGTGAGGCTCAAACCTGGACTCTCTTCTTGTTTTGTCAGTGGGTGGAACTCTGAGTGCTAATGTTTATTTTAAATGTCTCACTGCCTCCCTGCTCTGGGAATGTCTGAAGTTTCTCTTTTTCTCTCATGTCTGTGCCTGGCCAAGAACTAGGGTGCGACTGAACTCCACTCCAAAAGCCCCCTCTCTCACTGGCTCTAGTTCTCTCTCTCTGTCTGGGTGCCAAAGCAATGATATAAATGGTTATTATTTACATTGCTACATATACATTCATGTCTGCAAAAAATGCATCTCCCTTGCTCAAATAATGTGTGTGAAGATCATGTCCTGTGACATAAAATCCTAAATGACATCGATGGTTTAGACAGGATCTAGAGAGGATTAATACTTATTTACATCTTAGAAAATCTACAAAACACACAAA
>NC_089810.1:39393704-39474620 GCF_029633855.1 Hoplias malabaricus
AAAGATATATTCATTGGGTAATATTTATCTAATTGATTTATATTTAAATAAAATAACTTTTCATGCTTAATTACTATATTTTTCTTGCCTTTCTTGCTTTTAAAAAGTATTTAATTTATTTAATTAAATTTAAATTTGATTTTATAAATTCAAAGAAATATAGCATATTTTATACACGTATTATTATTATAGTTTTCATTAAAACGCTTTTTATTAGTTTACTTTATTTATTCATCAGTTATTATTTATTTCACTCTTCCCCTTGTAACCAGATGCCATTGAATACCAGAGATGTAGGGGCCTTCAAACCCTTTTAGCCCAATACTGGCACTGAGCAAGGTGACCTTATAAGCTCCTGAGTGGTTGTTCCAGAGAATCGCATTTAATTTCTATGAAGATTATTCAAGCTGAATTATATTTGAATATTGACACCTGCAGCAGTTAAACAATTACGGTTGTACACCTGCAAACAAATCTCTGCTCCGGTTTTGCTTTGATCAACCAGATTTAGGCAAAACAGCACATTGATTAGTCACCTGCCGATGTTGTGTTCACGGCTGGTTAGACGCGGTTAATGTTTATTGCCATCAAGGCCATCCACTCAGATATTGATTGCTGCTGTCTATAAATTGGCCTTTGTGTTTTAGTGTTGTCGAGTGCTCCCTCCAGTAAGAGAATGCTGTTATTAATTCCTGCTGGTTTATGCATACCCATTCAGAGTATTCAAAACAGAAACATCCCATCTCATCCCTTTAGCACACATACAAAACTGCTTGCTTGAATCCTGGGGCTCCACCATGTTCTTTAAAGCACCTCACAACGTAGGAAAGAGTTTTATGACGTGCTGAAGCATTACAGAGGTGTTGTCAAATTATAGATATTTTCAATAGTGATTCTGTACATTTGAACTAGAAGTGGTCTCCTCTCAGACTGGAGATGCCCTGTAGTACAGGTTGCAGAACATTTGTGCAACTTGACACACCACTAGTTATGGTGAAAAAACAATGTCTTAAAAGATTTAGACTGAAAATACGTAGTGTAAATTTGAAGTAACTTTTGCTGCAGCCCTGACTGAGATAAGAATTAAATTCTGGATTTAATCTCAATATTTTCTGCATATTTATCATCATATGGGCTATTGGTTACAGACATATTCAGAAACAATATATTTGGCCAATTAGACACTGCCCAGGCCACTGCCATACAGCCACAATGTGTTTTTAATTGATTTATATTTAGTGTGCTTTAAATAAAGCACATTTTTACCATTTCAAAATCACATATCCTAACATAACATCTAACGTCAGAAAAAGCACCTAGGTCAAGCCTACATAGTTTTGGGAAATTGATGCTAATGAGCTGATAGTTCTCTCCTGAACTCCATTATGTTGCTGAATGGTTGTTTCACTTAAAGTTTAGCTTAATTTGATTTAAATATTAACGCGCTTAGAGAGTTTAATAAAACATTAAATGAATGGTTATTGAAAACCGCTATGAAAGCCGCCAGCAGATGGCGCAGGTCGTTGCTTTCCTTCAACAGTACTGATCTAGAATCAAAATGGTGGTTTGAATTCTAAAGTAACCATGCAAGTAAGTGCGAAAAAATGAAGCCTAGTTTAAGCTGGACTGTTGAAATTTAAACAAATGTGATATACCCTACGTATCAACTAATAATTATATATATATATATATATATATATATATATATATATATATATATATATATATATATATATATATATATATATATATAAACGACTTTGTCTTAGATTAGAATTAAAGATTTGGTTCGGTTTAAAATAAATGTAATCTACTTGTCGAGTTAGTCCTACCAGCAATGTTACTGGTATTTTTGAGAAAACACGGTTAAATTAGCCGCACGTCAGATTTTAGTGCGCGTATACTAGTGACAGAGCGGTAATATTCAGTGCGCGTGAAGACCTGAGCTTATGCCCTTCATTTTAAAAAAGTAACAGCATTTAAGCGGTTTATATATAGGTCATTTCTAATAAGTATTTCATACAAATAACAGATATCAGGTCAGTGTTTACCACACTATGTACCTATGAAATATGAAGTGATTTTACTGTATAGTTTTTGAGTAAATGACATTCAAAGTCCCCATAAGTGTCCATTGTTTTTAATGTTGACTCAAGTTTACCGCTTTATAAAATTGTTATTTTGAAAAAAGTAGTACATACAAACAAAAAAATATCACTTATTTGATATTTCCGTTAAGTTAAATAGGCTTAATTGGACAATGTTTGCGCTAACATTTTAAAATGTTAGAATACAACCAGAGACAGTTCAAACTATGTCGGAGCCGTATTACCTAGTGAATATGTGCTGCAGATCAGTGAATTTGCGCGCGAATTTCAAATCAAAACACCGACGTTAGAACTGTTGGAAACGAACGTTTTATTAGGTAAATTAATGTTAAAATAGCTGTTTCCATTGTAAATTAATTTTATGGTTTGAAAATGAGTGTACAGTGACATTAGTTTATATTTATACACTGTGTTATTATAAAATAGTATAGTTATTGTCATACAGTCTGCTTTTAAACCTCATCTGTATGATTTATGATGAATTTTCTCTAAAATGGCACAGAGAGAATGACCCAGACTTTAGTCTATTGAGAGTTTTTTTGTTTGTTTTTTAGGATTGTTTTCTGCAGTGTTCTTTCATCGGGTTTGAGTTGGGGCAGTAGTAGATAACTTTTCCTGTCTGATCAGTCCCCATTTAAAAAAAAAAAAAAGTCTCAAGAGCTCAGACATCCTTAATGTAGTATCAAATATAAAGGTATCAGAATTCCCAAACATTCCTAACACTTGAACATTACATTTAATCTAAATCCTAATCTAAGTCCTATTTCACTAGCTAAAGTCTACTGAACTACATCCCGAGCCGTCGTGCAGATCTGCTCTACATCAGCATTAGCCAGAGGGACACTGCTGCTCTCCCTATTCAAACAAAAACAACTTCCTTTTCACTTCAGAAATAGCTAAAAATACACGGTCGCATCTGCAGTCAACCAACATTTGCAGTAAATAATGCACACACATACACTGGCTTGCTGCAAGGCACATCTTCATCGCTGCCATTTTTATGCATGTGTCTAGATGTGTTTTCCTAAATGTTTTGTAACAGATTCATTTGTTGTGTTTTAAAGAACTAGGCACAGTGGATTGTAAATAATACATTTTTATTTTAGTCCGAGCCAAAACGTTGCTCTACACACGGCTAGTGCAGCGATATCCTGAGGGTTGAGTATTTATTACAAATATTAATTATTTACTGATTTATTTATTTTTTTAAAACAGAGGCAAATGTGTAAAATAAATCTATTATAAAAGTTCGGCACAATGTCACATGTTTCAGATCATTTTGAAAAACAAAAACACTTAAGAAGATGTAAATTAAAATACATAGCTAGTAGTTATGCCCAATATAATGTGTACTATTATATAAATAATATATATATGTGCCCAGGTTTAAGCAGTTCAAAAATGTCTGAAGACAGCGTAAATCACTGGGAATTAAGTTGGAATAAATTTAACAAGAATTGTTCATGTTTCTAAAGTGGAGATAAAATCTCAGTACAGTCATGAAAACAAATTAAAGTAGATAATTACACTTTAATGTAATTTTTGCTCGAGACAGTATGGTCCCCCTGACTGGTAAAATTGAGGGTGGGGGACGTTAAGTAACAGAGCTGCCATCCTTTCACATCATTTCACAACTGAAGTGCCCTTGAGCAAGGCATCTAAACCCCAACTGCTTTCAGTGTGCTGCGATGGCGACCAGCCACTCCGGTGTTTGTGTGCTCACTGTCCTTAAGGCACCAGTGTGCATGTGTTCAATGATAACGATGTGTTAATTTTGGGAGATCCATTTTGTTGTAAGTTGTACATTACAAATAAATGGATGTTATATAAATATACTATGGAGAGTTTGCTGATTTTTGTCAGTTTCAATGGAAAATGCAAAATTAAAATGCCATGTTGTGCATGTTTTAGGTTTTGTGATCTGCTGTATGAGATGATCTGGGCAGTGATGACCGGCTGCATGACCCCCAGCAAGCAGCCTCTGCAGCTGCACTTAAAATATACACCTCTTCAGCACTTATAACCACAGGTGAGATGATGCTACAGAAACGTTCACAGTGAGGATACAGTTTCATAGTTAGTCATCAAAGTAATGCTGACATCTCCGGAAGCCAAAGTTAAGCATAGTCTTTATTAAGTCATGTCTTTTCCTATGTTCAAATGCCAGTCAGTGGCCTGATGCACTGTGTATAGTCAAGTTAATTAACGTATTAATGACCCTGGGAGTCAAATTTAATCACGTCAAACATATCCCAAGTATGCCTCATGAATAAGGTTCCAGTGTCTGATGAATTCTCATGTTTTGACTTCAACCAAGTATTGAATGCAGCTTTTCTAAGCAGTCCCCTGACCAATCCCAAGCCTGATGTACTGATATGATTATACTGCCCAAACGCCACTGACAAAACCCTACCCACCCCAGCCCCAGAGTTTCTGTTTGAGTCAGAGAATATTACTGATGGGGTGGCACGGTGGTGCAAAATCCTGTTGAGGAGTGTGGTGTGTTCTCCCTGTGTCTGCGTGGATTTCCTCCGGGTGACTGTCTGTGAGGAGTGTGGTGTGTTCTCCCTGTGTCTGTGTGGATTTCCTCCGGGTGACTGTCTGTGAGGAGTGTGGTGTGTTCTCCCTGTGTCCACGTGGGTTTCCTCCCAGTGACTGTCTGTGAGGAGTGTGGTGTGTTCTCCTTGTGTCTGCGTGGGTTCTTCCGGGTGACTGTCTGTGAGGAGTGTGGTGTGTTCTCCCTTTGTCTGCGTGGGTTTCCTCCGGGTGACTGTCTGTGAGGAGTGTGGTGTGTTCTCCCTGTGTCTGCGTGGGTTTCCTCCGGGTGACTGTCTGTGAGGAGTGTGGTGTGTTCTCCCTGTGTCTGCTTGGGTTTCCTCCGGGTGACTGTCTGTGAGGAGTGTGGTGTGTTCTCCCTGTGTCTGCTTGGGTTTCCTCCCAGTGACTGTCTGTGAGGAGTGTGGTGTGTTCTCCCTGTGTCTGCGTGGGTTTCCTCCGGGTGACTGTCTGTGAGGAGTGTGGTGTGTTCTCCCTGTGTCTGCTTGGGTTTCCTCCCAGTGACTGTCTGTGAGGAGTGTGGTGTGTTCTCCCTGTGTCTGCGTGGGTTTCCTCCGGGTGACTGTCTGTGAGGAGTGTGGTGTGTTCTCCCTGTGTCTGTGTGGGTTTCCTCCGGGTGAGTGTCTGTGAGGAGTGTGGTGTGTTCTCCCCGTGTCTGCGTGGGTTTCCTCCGGGTGACTGTCTGTGAGAAGTGTGGTGTGTTCTCCCTGTGTCTGCGTGGGTTTCCTCCGGGTGACTGTCTGTGAGGAGTGTGGTGTGTTCTCCCTGTGTCTGTGTGGATTTCCTCTGGGCGACTGTCTGTGAGGAGTGTGGTGTGTTCTCCCTGTGTCTGCTTGGGTTTCCTCCGGGTGACTGTCTGTGAGGAGTGTGGTGTGTTATCCCTGTGTCTGCGTGGGTTTCCTCCAGGTGACTGTCTGTGAGGAGTGTGGTGTGTTCTCCCTGTGTCCACGTGGGTTTCCTCCGGGTGACTGTCTGTGAGGAGTGTGGTGTGTTCTCCCTGTGTCTGCGTGGGTTTCCTCCGGGTGACTGTCTGTGAGGAGTGTGGTGTGTTCTCCCTGTGTCTGTGTGGGTTTCCTCCGGGTGACTGTCTGTGAGGAGTGTGGTGTGTTCTCCGTGTTTTCTGCGTGGGTTTCCTCCGGGTGCTCCAGTTTCCTCCCACGCTCCAAAAACACACGTTGGTAGGTGGATTGGCGATTCAAAAGTGTCCGTAGGTGTGAGTGTGAGTGAATATGTGAGTGTGTGTCACCCTGCGAAGGACTGGCGCCCCTCCAGGGCGTGTTCCTGTCTTGTGCCCAGTGATTCTGTGTTCTCCTTGCTTGTGCAGATGTGTATTTTTAAGCTTCATTGACATATAATTCTGGAAAATAATTACACAGATACTTGCCATAATAATCAGTATTCTAGTTCATTACTAGTTTAACTGGAAGTGACAGCTCTAAAATATCAGTTGATATTTGTTAATACCAGACTGCGCCGGTTTTAGCTTCATATTTAATTTTTTTAGACAACACACTTAGAGATGGAGGCTTATTAACAGCTAGATTAACACTTAGATGGATCCCTCAGCTTGCCTGATAGCCTGTGGAAATAGAGTGTTTAGGTTAAGGTGCAATAAACAGCACTGACATGCAGAATTACGTTCAATAAAAAACTCAATGTTTAGCAGGATCTGGAAATTCTTTATACCTTACTTACTTACAGCCCCCTCTTTCTCTCTCACAGTTTTAATTCTACTGACTAACAGCCTTTAACGTCCTTTTCCAGGTAATGACCAGGCAGAGAACCAACCCTGGAGATGCCGAAGAGAAGAGACATTCTTGCCATTGTGTTAATCGTGTTACCGTGGACCTTGCTCATCACTGTGTGGCACCAGAGCGCTATCGCCCCCCTGCTTGCCATCCGCAAGGGTATATTCACCTTTTTGATCATGGAGTTGTGTGCAAAAAGATATGTCCTGCAGACACTGTTGTGAGGTGCTAATATTAAAGGCAACAATGTTAATCAAAAAACAGTCATTAGAAGAATCTGTGGATGCTTCCTCATCATTTGCCTGTTCCATATCGGTCTAATATGTTTACGATGCTCCATTGTCTGTAAATAGGAAAAAAAAAACAAAGGGTCTTGGTCTGGCAGGCTAGGTTTCTCCCTCTGCTCACAGCAGAAAAACAGCGTTTTGGAGGTTTTAAGACAATGACAATGCCTCCAGATGTTGAAAAGCATGAACTAAGATGAGGATATTGCTCTGTTCCTGCTCCATACATGGGTATTATTTTGACTTATTTTTGCTGTAGATGGAACTGACTCTAAATTTGGGAGAGCTCTAACCACATGAAAGTAAACACAAACCGAAAGTGATCCAAAACTAAAATCCTTGAGTTACAAATTACTTTCTGTGGTAATTCAGACAGTGAATAAAAACTTACAGACAAGTTAAACCTCAACCACGCACAAACAACAATTGTTCTTTACTCTAAAATATACCATTATAGCTTAAAATTCACAGAACGTCTGAACGTAAACCAGTTAAGAGAGTTTCCCCACGATCATTGATGTTGCCTTTAATTCTCCTGCCTGCCCCACCTCTAAACACATAGGTCACATCAGCGCCACACCCAAAGTGCCCCACACTTTTTTGAGACATAGAAATATACCATTTTTACCTTGTTCCTGATGAGGGGATTACGTAGTGCATGTTAACAGCTTTTTTCATCACACTGTAACAGGCCTCTGCCTAGCGACATACCTGGTATATTGGACGTCGCTGTTAAGGATGAGATCCATGCCCTTAATGAGATATAACACATACTGAAATCATGCTATGTACAATTATTTATTAATTTAATCACATAGCTGAATAGTTATAAATCTATCAACACTTCCTGACTCTTTTTCTACCCTAGCACCTGATGTGCTGCTAAATAATCTTTACTTCCAAACTAAAACATTAATATTCTTAGCTTTCTAACTAAGCTGGCTTTAGCTAAGTCAATGGGGACGGCTTCATTTATAACTTTAGAAGGAGGCTTAATTAATTAACCCCCTTGGGGAAGTACATCGTCTGCGTTTAACCCATTTGTGGTAGTAAACAAACAAGCACACACTAGTGAGCAATTTTTTTGGCCACACACACACTAACTGGGAAGCAGTTTGAAGGTTAGATGCCTTGCTCAAATGCATTTTAGTCATGGATGAATTTTTCCTGTTTGTCCTGGGAATTTAACCCGTGACATTCCGGTCTCAAGCTTGCCTCTACTTTGCCTATAGTTGGATTATATTAAAGTAGGAATCGAAAATCATGCTCAGGAATAATTAGTTTGGAGGCCATGTAGCAAACACGAAAATGATGCAATGATCAGAAATGGTTATCGTTAAGATTATCCCACCTGGAAGATTCTGTGGCCCAGACATTGGTTCATTAATCCTGCTGAGGAAAATGTGTTGAGCATGTGTTTTAACTGCACCACTTACATTTGGAAACGCCATTGGAACCGTTAGTGCCTTTGCTCAGAACTGCTCAGCCGTTAAGTTGAAAAGAGGCCGTATTTAGTGGTGCATGATCAGAACTGGCAAAAAAGAGAATTGCGTAACAGGTAGAAATCAGATTTAACTTTTGGCCAACACATGACATGTTTGTGTTAGACCTACTTATGGCTACATGTTTCTTACAAATGCAAAATAACCTGTATTTGTAACTGTGTATAAGAGTGTATTACATTCTGTTGAAGCATATCAGAATAGTATTAAGTGAGTCTTCAGAGAAACCATTTATTCAGAGCAATGCCTTGTCTGTGTTCTATTGTAATTAAAGCTTATATTTTACATTAAAGTATGTAAAGACGAACACTCTGACAAATGTAATATAACGGTGAAATACAGGTTAATAAATCAATGGCTGATATTTTTTGTATGTCGATCTATATCAAAATTAAGGCATGTTTATTTTTTGAATATACATAACATTATATGGATAACAACCAAAATGCAGTCAGGAAGTGCATGCATGTTCTTCACAGCCTTTACCTTGTGGCCTCATCTCATAGTCCTTTTTGAAAACTGTGAAAAGTTGAGTGGAGTTGGAACTGCAGTGATGCTGTTGCATTGCTTTTGAATCTGAGGGTCTTCTCGCTGTACACCAGCTCTGTTACCCTCTTACGATGCCTGCTCTCACTCTTTCCAGCTTGCCACCATCTAGTAAAAGAGATCTTTATCATACCTGAGTGGCTAATGGCCCAGCGGCAGCGGCTGGCAGGTACTCCTTTTGGGATTTTTGGCAAACATAGAGTGAGCAGCCCCGGGGGCGAGCTAATGGCTTAATTTTCTTTCTCTGTCCTGCAGATGATGGAGCAGAAGCCAGGCGTGAGGCAGGTCCAGCCACGGACTCCAAAGAGTACTGCTCCCCCGACAAGGACATAGTAGAGGTGGTACGCACCGAGTATGTGTACACCAGGCCGCCACCGTGGTCCGACGTGCTGCCCACCATCCACGTTATCACACCCACATACAGCCGACCGGTGCAGAAAGCTGAGCTTACACGGCTGGCTAACACTTTCCTCCACGTGCCCAACCTGCACTGGATCCTGGTGGAGGACTCTCAGAGGAGAACGCCATTAGTGACACGTCTGCTGAGGGAGACAGGCCTCAACTACACACACCTCAATGTGGAGACTCCACGCAACTATAAGCTGAGAGGAGACACAAGGGACCCGAGGATCCCTCGGGGAACCATGCAGAGAAACTTAGCCCTCAGATGGCTCAGAGAGACCTTCAGCCCCAACAGCAGTCAAAGTGGCATCGTTTACTTTGCAGACGATGACAACACATACAGCCTGGAGCTGTTTGAAGAGGCAAGTTCAGATTTATGCACAACACAAAATTTAACAGTGAGCTGATTTTCAGCGGCATGCTGGCACAGCAGGTAGCGTCGCTGTCACACAGCTCCAGGGTCCTGGAGATGTGGGTTTGAGCTCTGCTCCGGGTGACTGTCTGTGAGGAGTGTGGTGTGTTCTCCCTGTGTCTGCGTGGGTTTCCTCTGAGTGACTGTCTGTGAGGAGTGTGGTGTGTTCTCCCTGTGTCTGCGTGGGTTTCCTCCGGGTGACTGTCTGTGAGGAGTGTGGTGTGTTCTCCCTGTGTCTGCGTGGGTTTCCTCCGGGTGACTGTCTGTGAGGAATGTGGTGTGTTCTCCCTGTGTCTGCGTGGGTTTCCTCCGGGTGACTGTCTGTGAGGAGTGTGGTGTGTTCTCCCTGAGTCTGCGTGGGTTTCCTCCGGGTGACTGTCTGTGAGGAATGTGGTGTGTTCTCTCTGTGTCTGCGTGGGTTTCCTCCGGGTGACTGTCTGTGAGGAGTGTGGTGTGTTCTCCCTGTGTCTGCGTGGGTTTCCTCCGGGTGACTGTCTGTGAGGAGTGTGGTGTGTTCTCCCTGTGTCTGCGTGGGTTTCCAAAATCCAAAAACACATTTTGGTTGGTGGATTGGCGACTAAAAAGTATCCATATGTGTGAATGTGTGTGTCACCCTGCAACGGCCTGGTGCACCTCCAGGGTGTGTTCCTGCCTTGCGCCCAGTGATTCCGGGTTGGCTCCAGACCCTCCGCGACCTTGAACCGAATAAGGGTTACAGACAATGAAGGAATAAATAAAATTAGTCATTAAAAAAAAAGTGTCATAATGGAACAAAACAGTTTTTTTTGTTTGTTTTTTGAAGCCAAACCTCCAAATAAAAAAAAATGTCTACAGTCTCGAAATATCTCCTTAGATGTTTCAACTTAAACTTTATCTTAAACAGGACTTTAGACAATGTGCCTTTAAAGTCCACTTTCCAAACTGGCTATAGACGTCCATTGTATATATAATATGCTGTTGTGTGCAGATGGAGCTTGTGTAACAGGCTGTCACTGCGGTATTGATGACACTGTCTTTACCTTTGTCTTGGGATCAGCCGTAATGCTCTGACCCAGACTGCCCCTGTCACTTCAGAGACTTTTTGTGGCTAAGCTCTTTGAGACTCTGCTGTTGTCTCGCTTACTGATCGTTAAGGGCTTTAAAGACTGTAGCCTTCTTCTCCAGCTGACATTAAATGACTTTCCTTCACTGCAGATGCAGACTAAAAGCCTCTAGCTAATGGCAGAGAAGGTCAGTGCAGCCTTGTAATAAATTTTGTGAGCAATAGTGACTGCAGAAAAGGACTGTATCAGTATACAGTGGGTCACTATCTCCACCGATATACTCAAACACCAGCAGGTGTGGTTCTAGCGAACAGAAAAACATGGTGTCGTTGTGCTATGTCATCATTCTTATCAGTACATCTTTAAATGCCCAGGCTGGGTTTCATTTTCTTTAGATTGCAGACAGATGCAGTGACAGTGACAATAAAAATGTGGTATGAGACTGACACACTGACAGGAAGTGAGCCCTAATCATTTAACTTTTCAAAAGCACTTTATTTATTTGCCCTTCCTCTTCTTTTATTTGAAAAGTATGTAGCTATTTTGTTGGAAACAACGTTGCTAAGGCATAGGTGAATTAATTAATGTTCTTTTATTAAAACTGCTTATGTAGGCAGTCTCGTAGCAGGGCTTATTTAGAGAACTCGTCTATTTTTAGCCTCTCTTCCCCTCCTCTCCTCCTCCCCTCAATGCTTGGGTTAGCGTCTGTGCCTTTATAAACAGGGCTACATTGCAGCTGGAGAGAGAGACTTTATGTACTTTGTCTGTGCTTTCAACCTGAACGTTTTCTTTAGTTTCTACTCTGCAGTCTTTTGTGGTGTTGATTCCACTTCTCCACTTCTTTCATCTTGCTGGGAGAAGGACACAAACCACCCAGCTAGGCACACGTCCAGTTGAAATCTTCTACAGTATCAGTATTTTCTATTAGTACATTAGTACAGGTGTCCTAAAACCTTTGGAGGTCTACAGAGGGGTGCTAAATCGTTCAGAAGTTAAATCCTCGTCTTTTGTTTTTCATCTGGCTTTTTTTAAAGCAAATGTTATTGAACCTTTATAATGTAGCAACCAAGGGTAGCATGGTGGTCCTACAGGTGCCGTTGTTGCCCCTCCCAGCTTTCTGTGTCTGCATGGTTTTCTTCCAGGTGCTTGGTCTTTCACCCACAATCCAAAAACAAATGTTGGTAGATTGGTTGGCTGTGTTTTTGTCCACAGGGGTGAGTGAATAGTTCCGTTTGTAATGCCATGTGATGGGCTGGTGGCCTGTCAAGTGATTCAAGGTAAGTCCCGGACCCTGAAGAGGGAGGATGTATTGTGAGAACATGAATGAATGAAGATGTACGTGTATGTATAAAGTTATAGAACAACACACGAAAAATAACACTGCAGGACTGCAATAGCAACAGAAAGCTAGTGATGAAACGAACAATGTCCTACTACGACTTGATGGTTGTACAACAATTAAAATAAATAAACAACCACGGAGGGGCCAACTCTAATCTTTAAGAAAACTTTGTAGCACGAAACTTTGTTGTTTTTGTTGCTGTGCTCCATTGCTCCATACACTTAAGAGTACATTATTTATTTTAAATCGTTGTAATTTGTTTGAAAGGCCACATTAGTCACGTTTCCATTCAGCCGTCAAATTAAAATGAACAAGAAATGTCACAAAAGCAATACATTATCTCTATATCAGTGAGTAAAACTCTACATCGTGTTCGTATAAACACTTACAGGAAATACGGAGTGTGTCTACAAAGACATCCTTAAAGCTGAAAAGCTTTGTACTGTTACTTTCACTAATTTTATGGCTGTATTTTATAATCATAAAAGTGCAGAGACAGCACACAGGAAGTCATAATGGCATATGCAAAGTTCTTTATTCAGCACGGGCAACGTATACCAATTTACTGTCTGATATCACTGTAAACGGATGGCCATTTCAATCACATAGTGTTTAGCATTTACTTTAGTGTCCATTGTTTATTTAAAATGTCTAACAACACTGGAGTATGTTCCGATCTTTTTAAAATCTATTTTTATAGATTTTAATTTTATTTCTATCATTTTAATTCTTTTGGTATTTTGTTATTTTTTGGTTATTTTTATAAAAAACAATGCTAACACAGATATAAAAGGTCCAGTTTGATACATTCAGATTAGAATGAGTTAAATGAAGTAGCAATAAATAATAATGTAATGTATCTGAAAAATGTACTAAAAAAAGAGAAATTCTTTTAGCACAAAGCAAATCTAAGTCTGCCTTGTTGTCTGTCTAGAGATCTCACACTCAGCACTGATCCAAAACGTCACAAGCGGCCTAAGGATGTAGATATTTTTTTTTATTATTTTTATTATAATTGGGAAAATCTTTAATATGCGTATTACTGCTAAAGAGATGCTTCTAATGCGAGTGTTTTGATCCTGATATTTTTATATTGTTCATGCAGCAAAATGTGTGTTTACTTTAAAAACGATAAAAGGTTCATTACATTTACAGCTATCTTTCTTTAAATGTCCAGAGCCGCCGTTTCCAATTATATAACGTTAAAATCTGCTGTACAGAGAAGGATTATTATAAGAATAAAATTACTATCTCTACATTTTGAAAATAAAACAAGGCAAAAATACGGCCTTTCAAGTCCTTCATATTTTAAAGTTAATTTAGAACACGAAGCGAATTCAGCTACTGCTCTATCACCTATTTCTTCAGGTGGTGAACAATAAAACAGGGAGAATAACATTGGGGAGGTTAATCCCTGGTAATACACAGTGAATTGCATCAGCTTTTGTTATTCTGGGATGCTCATTATTCTGCAAAGCCACACACTCTGTTGCTGATGATGCTGATGACTATGAACTGAACTCTCAGGAAAAGAAAGGTACGGTAAAGGTGTTTTCTTTCTTTTAGTTAGGTGAATATTAGTAATCTAATATAATAGACCTGTGTAAAATAAAAGAACAGGGCCTGGAGATTAATGAGGGTATGAAATCAACATCATTTTCAATTCTACAACTGAAGTGGAATAGGGTACAATTATGTGGCCTAACTTAATCGTACTGATTATCTACCCCTGAGGGTACCACCACAGCGACTGGTTTGTCTGACAGTTTACAGTGTCACGGTGGTAGAATGTGTTCCTTGCCTTCTCAGACTCTCCAGCATGATTCTTGTGTATAATTTCCCTTCTTATTTGTTTCCCTGGTTGCACCCTGACCTCAGACGTACTGCTGCTTGGTGGGTTGCTCTCTTCTTTGAAATGCACAAAAACTAAAACTAAAGCAGAGCTTAAAGAGAGGCAACGGGAGGCGAAAGGGAATGCAGCCTGAGATACAGTAAATTAGGCCACATGCCACCAGCAGCACTCCCCTTGGACTGCTCATTTAAGCAAGATGGATGTTGGCCAGGATTTTCCAGGATAGGCGTGCACTATATGCATATTCTAAACATTATGTATATACTTGAGAAATGAATGGCATTTGTACTTTATGGTGAATATGCTCTGTTTGTTATGTTTAATGAGAGTACAGTACAGATAATTAGCCTTGAGTTAGCAGAGCTTCAATACAACAGTTCATCCACCAATTGACCCATTCACATTTATAATAAAAGATTGTTAATTACAAGTTATTAATTTTTTATTAGTTCATTCATGTTTTGTAGTCAGTTCATGGTGAAAGGGTCACAATGGATCTGGAACCTATTGGGCACAAAGTGGTGACACACCATTCTATTTCTTATTTAATGTTCAGGATAAGGCAACACAGTTATGTAACAGAAATGACTTATTAACAGCTCCACATCTTGTTAGACACACAGTACGGCATCGTATTCTCACAGTGGAGCGACTGAGAGAAATCCTAGTAATTCTTTTCAGGTTTGAAGCAAGATTGAGTCTTGATTTTTGTCCTGGCTCTCAAAGATTTGGATTTGGCATGGTTGTAAGGAGGGCGGCACGGTGGCGCAGCAGGTAGTGTCCAGTTACACAGCTCCAAGGGCCTGGAGGTTGTGGGTTCGTTTCCGACTCCAGGTGACTGTCTGTGAGGAGTGTGGTGTGTTCTCCCTGTGTCTGTGTGGGTTTCCTCCAAGTGACTGTCTGTGAGGAGTGTGGTGTGTTCTCCCTGTGTCTGCGTGGGTTTCCTCCGGGTGACTGTCTGTGAGGAGTGTGGTGTGTTCTCTCAGTGTCTGCGTGGGTTTCCTCCGGGTGACTGTGAGGAGTGTGGTGTGTTCTCTCTGTGTCTGCGTGGGTTTCCTCCAGGTGACTGTCTGTGAGGAGTATGGTGTGTTCTCTCTGTGTCTGCGTGGGTGTCCTCCGGGTGACTGTCTGTGAGGAGTGTGGTGTGTTCTCTTTCTGTCTGCGTGGGTTTCCTCCGGGTGACTGTCTGTGAGGAGTGTGGTGTGTTCTCTTTCTGTCTGCGTGGGTTTCCTCCGGGTGACTGTCTGTGAGGAGTGTGGTGTGTTCTCTTTCTGTCTGCGTGGGTTTCCTCCGGGTGCTCCGGTTTCCTCCCACAGTCCAAAAACACACGTTGGTAGGTGGATTGGCGACTCAAAAGTGTCCGTAGGTGTGAGTGTGTGAGTGAATGTCTGTCTGTGTTGCCCTGTGAAGGACTGGCGCCCCCTCCAGGGTGTATTCCCGCCTTGCGCTCAATGATTCCAGGTAGACTCTGGACCCACCGTGACCCTGAACTGAATAAGGGTTACAGACAATGAATGAATAAATGGTTGTAAGGAATGACAGATTTTGGACATAAACGTTCCCCTTCCTTGTCTAATGTCCTCAAAATATCTCATGAAAAAATGTTATTGTAACTTTATATTAAAATAAAAACGTATGCCCAGTCTTTTTTAATTTTTATTTTAAAATTAAATACAGTATTTTGAGTATTATCTTGTTGTTGTTGTTGTTTTTATATCTAGCCAGTGTCTATACCGTAATTTATATATAGTGTTCAATACTAACATACTGCAGTTTGTTGTAAATAGTAGTGCAGAGTAAGACTACCGTAGGCTATGTCAACACTGCTGTCCATTCTAGAACCTTTAGAAAAGCTTCTTTGGCATCATTGGCTGCTGCATTAAGAGCAAGCGGAGAGATAACTGCACCCCCCCTCCCCCTCAACCCCCTTTTACAATTCATTAGCCAGCTTCCTTTCATGATGTGGACCGCTTGTGTTGGGAAGCACACAAAAAGCTTGGATGGAGGAATATGGGGTTTGTTTGAAGCAGAAAGATTAAAGAATGCATCTCTCCTCTAGTGCCTCTCTCTTTCTCTTGCTGTTACTCTCGCCGTATCTCTCAGCTTGTTTTCCCTCAGATGACCTGCTTACATCTGTTCTTGTCACTCAGTTCTATAAGCTCTGCCTGTCTCAACTCTCCCCAGAGAGCAGGGCACCACCTTGGTCTTCTTTAATGGGCTCTGTGGACAGGCTGCCTACTTTAGCCATTAGGATGAAAACATTTTTGTAAGCAAGGACAGGCAGCATGCTGTAACACCTGGAAATATCGTTGTGTGCAGAAGTTTGAAAGTTTGTTGTGTTTTGTTTTGCATTATTTAGTGAAAGTTTTGTACAATGTTAAAAAACGTACCAGCGATTCATGTCAGAACATGCAACAACATCTACATTTATTCAGTAATAACTGTTTCAAACCATAAATAATTAGAGCATTGTGTATTCAACATTCCACGTTTTTCTCTCTTTTCTTTCTTTCACGCTACAGATGCGCTCCACACGTAAGGTCTCAGTTTGGCCTGTGGCGTTTGTCGGAGGTCTGCGGTATGAGTCACCCAAGGTCAACGCTGCTGGCAAGGTCTATGGATGGAAAACAGTGTTTGACCCTCACAGGCCTTTCGCCATTGACATGGCAGGGTTTGCCATCAACTTGCGGCTCATCCTGTTCAAACCCCAAGCCTACTTCAAATTGCGGGGAGTCAAAGGGGGCTACCAGGAGAGCAGCCTCCTCCGGGAGCTCGTCACGCTCAATGATCTGGAGCCTAAAGCAGCAAATTGCACTAAGGTGGGGAACGTTGTGTGTTTAAATTCAACCTGATTTTCTTCTAAATAAACAGCTCAGTCTCATTCGCGATACTATTCTATTTAAATACATGCTAATAAACATAGCTAAGTAAAAATATGCATTAGGATTTGACTAATTTCTTATTAAAGGGCGGCACGGTGGCGCAGCAGGTTAGTGTCGCAGTCACACAGCTCCAGGGACCTGGAGGTTGTGGGTTCGATTCCCACTCCGGGTGACTCCAGGTTTCCTCCGGGTGCTCCGGTTTCTTCCCACAGTCCAAAAACACGTTGGTAGGTGGATTGGCGACTCAAAAGCGTCCGTGTGAATGTGTGTGTGTGTGTGTCGCCCTGTGAAGGACTAGCGCCCCCTCCAGGGTGTATTCCCGCCTTGCGCCCAATGATTCCAGGTAGACTCTGGACCCACCGCGACCCTGTAACAGTAACATACTGGTATTTTATTATCGAATGATTTCAAATGTATGAATTGTAGTGTTGGTTTGCAGGAGAGCCCTGCTTTGAGGTTATGTTTCAGCAGTTAAACACACACACACACGTCAACACACAATTACCCTACTTTTCAGATGCCAAATGCAAAATTTGGCCTCTTCTACCATGTTAAGTGGGCTCAAAGCAAGCACAGACACACACACACACACACACACACACACACACACACACACACACACACACACACACACACACCACTCATACACACACACACCACTCATACACATACACACACACACCACTCATACACACACACACACACACACCACGCATAGACATACACACACACACACACACACACACCACGCTTACACACACACACACACCATGCATACACACACACACACACACATGTCAACACACAATTACCCTACTTTTCAGATGCCAAATGCAAAATTTGGCCTCTTCTACCAGGTTAAGTGGGCTCAAAGCAAGCACACACACACACACACCATGCATACACACACACATCACGCATACACACTTACCTATACATTATTCATCAGGGCCACTGAGGAGCAGGGAGGTATTGCAGTGTTGTTGCCCTGAGAACAAAAGGAGTGGAACGCGGAAGGATGAGGGTAATCTCGTCCTTTATGAATATTCTGCATGTGGAGTCATCTCCCGGCGCCGCAGTTTCTATCTGTAACTTCCTTGTGCCAATCACTGCAGCCACTTAATCTGCAGCAAAAACAAGCCTTTCTCACTAAACATGATGGTGCATATTTACAAGAGTTACAAAGAAGCGTGGCCGTGCCTGTATAAATGATTATTATTATTTCTGAATAGTCTCGGAGTTCTTGATAGATGCACTGAGGGATTTAAAACTAGGTTGCCTGAGCGGGTAGATTTAATTACAACATGCAGAGTCTCTTTATCCCCCAGAGTTACTACAAAATACGATACAAAAACCACAAGAAACAGACTCTAAACTCTTTGATTTCAGCTCTAACAGAAGAGAAACATCCATGAAGGGCACTGTGATCAGTTTGAAGAAGGACTGCAGCTTGTGTTCTTCTCCGGAGAGCTCTGGGAGTGTGTGTACATGTGTGTTTGAGAAATACTGAGCATGAGTAGAGCCAGGAGTATTAAAACCGTAAGGATGCTGTGGTAGAGGGTAGACGTGAAACATATAACGGTTTCGTGCTAAATCACAGTCAAATTCCTGACAGATAGTGTTACTGTTTCACTGTAAATTACAACAACAAACATTATGAAAGGTCTCCCAGTGGCCGCAGAAGCGTCACTCGCGTTCTTCCTGTTAATGTGATGAAAATGAAACACCACAGTCCCATTGGAGCGGAGGAGAAAGCTACTGTCGCTTTTTTACTGTTTGCATTAATAATTGTGGTTTCTGTTTCCTGGTTGTCGGCAGATTCTCGTGTGGCACACAAGGACAGAAAAACCCGTCCTGGTGAATGAAGGCAAGAAAGGCTTCACAGACCCGAATGTGGAGATCTGACATCCTCTTGTTCTCTGGTAAACAAACAACACAAACCATTTGGTTAAGCTCACTGAACAGGGAGCCTAGTTCTGACACAGCCCATCACACATCTTTAACAGGATTCTTAGCTACTGTTTCCCTGGTAAACGTGCTGTTCCACTCTTTCATCTCAGTGGTGGTTTCCCAGACAGAGATTAAGCCTAGTCAGGGACTACATCCTACTTTTAATAGACAATCACAATTCAGAATGCTGTGTATTCCAAGCTTCGGCTCGATCCCTATCTGGGAAACCACCTCTTAACGTTCGGTTATGAAGTGACTACCATGACGTACTCGGCTTTTACTCAACATAGTAATGACAGTAATGTGTAATGTATTGGGGCTGCACAGAATGAACCTCAAATGTGATGTTTAATGAAGGTGGATGTTGCCGATATGAAAAACGGTGGTGGTCTGATTGGCTGTACTGCAGACACAGGCTGTATTAATATGAGTAAACTCTCTTTTAGGCAATTAACAAGTAATACAAAAGCCTCATATAAAATATGTAGTTAATATCACTGCCATACGACTCCAGGATCTCACGGTTCTAGGTTTGATCCCTGCCTTGGGTCACTGTCTGAGGAACGTGGTGTGTTCTCCCCATGTCTCTGGGTGCTGGTAGTTGTATTGGCTATTTAAATGTGCCCATAGCTGTGTGTGTGTGTGAGAGAGAGAGAGGGAAGCGGTTACAGAAGATGAACGAACAGCAGATGAGCTTCCATAATATTTATTTTGTCCTTGACCATGATTTACCATAAAAAAAAAATCATGATTAACGGTTTAATGGCCTACAACAGATAAAAACAAATGAACACCTGACAAAGTAAAACATAAAGCACTGATACATAACAGTGTGTTGTGATTGTGGCCTTTAATTCTGCACACGTTTTAAAAACAACCCTGGGAGTGAGGAAAAATGCACACTTCAGGATAGAGTAGTTTTTAATGCAGTGCTTTGTAACTATAGCAGCGTATTTATAACAGAGCGGTTAAATCATATTCAGCTGATGAAAGGCTTGGGTTCAGTCTAATCTCATGAGATCATATTATAGATGAACAATGTGTTCATTATGAAAACAAATTGCGGAGCACTAGTATGACGTTATGGGTGTGTTCTAACTCATGATGTTAAAAATGTTTTAAAAATGTTGACATAAAACCCTCTGTTACAATAAAACCAATGAGAAGTAATGTGAGTGTTGCTCTGTTTTTATTTGTGTTTCAGGCTCCTGGCTGAATCAAGGCCGTACAGGAACATCCAAGAGACAGTACCTCAGAACCAAACCTCCAGAAAAGAATTCTTGTTCCTATTAATTACAACTAAATTTAATGCTACAGAGAGGTATCTTTCAAAGCACAGATTGGTTAACCAAGGCAATATTTCTCAGTATTTTTATGAGCAAGCGTTAGAAGCAGATTGTGACACTTGTGACAAAAAGAGGACTGGAAACAATGGCACATCTGTGTGATGATGCCCCAGTCATCTGCTCACAGGAGGCAGCACAGCATGGAGCCAGGGAGATTGCACACTTGGATAGCAGATGATTCCACGCTCTTCTTCTCTGCACACGGTGCCCTGTCTGTGCCAGAAGTGTAAAAACTAAAAACGGACCCGGAGTACGTATCTAACGGACGGAATGACTGGAGCGTGTCTGCACTGATGGAGCGAGGAAGGACAGTATCAACCACCTCCACAACTTCTGAAGTTCAAATTAGTTCTGGAACAGAGTTTTTAAATTAGTACCCTCCCACTTACCGGATTTTTCAGAGTGTAAGGCATACATCGAAGGGAAAGTCTTCTTATTTGTTTGTTGTCTTTTGTTTTTTTTTATTGAAAACTACTGAATTGGTTTTGGATTCTTGTTGCCTCAACTTAAATACAGGTCCTCAAAGCGTTTCGTAATTAGCGCGTCAAACTGCAGCGTTACTCACACTGAGGCTAGCAGCTAGAGTTGCTTTTGACAGCGAATGAGCCTATGACACTTTTTTTCTGGGACCTAAACGAACATGAACGGCACTTAAATGTTGCGTCCGTTGTTCCAGTGTGGACATTATATTGTAAATACTTCACAAAGAACAATCATAGGCTTCAAACTGAAGTTCTCTAGCGTTAAAACTGAACAAGCAATGTAACTACTGTATTTATAATTCAGTGTAAAGTAAGACTGAGACATCCACGTCACAACAGAGGACTTTTGCACATGCTCAGTGAGGTGCGACGGGGGGCAGGGCAGAAGGGAGCGTTGGGGATGGCGCTTGGAAGCTTCACGTTATTGTGTTATTCATAATGGAAGTGTAGGAGATGAGGCAGCTTAATGAAATCCCTTCACTGAAATACTTCAGAGTTCTACGGTGGGCTACAGAAAACACCCGGAGCATTAATGATTCTACAGTGTGTCCCAGTACAGTTTACCACTCCTGGGCGCAGGAATGGGAATTGCGATACTTGAGCCATGATATAGTTTTACTCCTTAACGGTATTTAGAGTCGTTCTTATAATGGATTTTTTTCTACCGAGGTCCACTTCTTTGCTCATGAATGATTTATCATACGCCATATTTACAAACCAAAATCATCCAAGTGTAAACTCACCATGTACTGGTATAGACCAGTAATTCCAGTACCATATTTTCCTACCGGTTCCTTAATAGTCCACAGGGGTCATACATAATGTAGTGTTCATCCTGGAATGATCCACTGGACAAGTCATGTACCCTAATAGATATTTCCCATCCAAACAGAAATATCAAAAGGTAGGGAATCTTCTTCTCAAACTAGTAGCATTGCCTTCATTAACACACACACACACTATGAAGCTTCTCTTTGTGGTGGTGATTGGAGTCATTTTTGTTTTTACAGGTAGATATCTGCTGCACAATTACTGCATGACAACTGTCTGCAGCACTGTTTTACAGTGATTTAAGCACAACAGATACTGACCTTGTAAAATCTTAAGATACGAAAAGCTTGATCCCTCACACTTTTGCTAAAAATTCAAAGCTACACATTAATAAATTAGCTTTATATTGCATTAACAAAGGTACCGCAGTAAAGTGAAAGAGTGTTGTACTGGAATGGGATCCCGTTTGGCCGTGTTTTGTCCGGTTCTATATCAAATACAGTATTGTAGTTTCAGTATTTCCTGAGGGGTATTTTTGAGCATTTAAAATAGGTCAACGCCGTATTCGTGTACATTTTTCACAGTGAGTTTGGGTATCAGTCACACAAGCCCCCAACGTAGTCGACAGTATATCAGATCTGCCGTAGGGGCTACCAGATAAAGACGTCTGCCTGTATAAGTCTCATTTCATGAAGAATGAGATTTCACTCAGACACACGTCTAACTCAGCCCTCTGCGCTTTTATCTAGCCCTCACAAAGCTCCACAGTCGCTACCTGCATTTCAAAAGGCCCTTGAGCTCATGGAGAGCTTCAGAGCACTTCTCACAAAGCGTTTGTTCCGGCAGGCTAATGAACGACATGAGAGGGATGAGGGAGATGGCAGGAACAAAACCACCGCCCGAACAGATTTCTGAAACAACAGTCAGCCTTGTCTTGCTTCTTCACAGCTGCAACTGTCCACCTGCATGATTCAGACATTTCCACCCATCGAAGAAAAGAGGTAAATGAAAAAAAAGAAGCATATTGTAGCATTTCATCTGTATTTTCTTTTGGCCAGAGCCTCTTGCGTTAATTTAACTCCGTACAAGGCTTTAACAGCTCACGGCAGGCCCTTAGAAGTTACTTCTGAGCGCTCTGTGCTCATTTTTACCTGCCTTCGCCTCATTAAAGCATAGATATTTACGTTACTAATGCATTTCTGTTTTCACTGTACATGTTTGGTAGCACAGAGGATGATTGTGATTTGTCTACTGTATTGAGAGCGGTAACCTGATCATCGGGACCGCAGAATGCAAACGTGTTGTGCAGCATCGGGGAACTGGATTTTGTGAAGATTTTTTTTAGATGGAAACTGACCATCCCGCTCCAAGTCATTATTTTGCACAGCAGTATACAGTCAGAGTGGGGACACTCCTCCTTCTGTACGTTGTTAAACTGCTATGTTTTGTACTTATCCTTTACTGGGATATTTATTTATTGTATTTATTTTACATTTTTATAATGTCCTCACTTAAGTATTCACAGCTGGGTTCAGTTCTCACACTTGACCCCACGTCATTCCTCACCGCCTCAAGGAAACCGCGGAGATGTTTCCAGGCCCTGTAGCGCTTGGATTTGACTGTCAGGTGCATAGTTATTATTCTTATTTTATTTTGACCATTTCATGTCTTGAGTTTCCACACTCCCCACATTGGTGGTGTTTAATTGCAAGCCGCGCCGAGCCGTTTATAACATCGTTTTATGAAAGAGAAACTGTATGGTGAGGTCACTGACATTTCCTAGAATTGCACAATATAACGCAACAGTCGCTAAGACTGTGTCCTTGGACTTGAGTTGCCACACAGTTTCACCTGAATCTGTCCTGTTTTAAACACGAGGCAAAGCATCTCTGCATGTTACTCTTGTAAAATTTTTTTCTTCTTCATGGCTCATTTCAAAGAGAACGATTAAAACATCAAAACAATAAATAGTTCCAAAAGAGCTGTGTGTCATTGGTAAAATGGTTCTTTATTTGCATTTTCTTCCGTTTTAGTAAAATGCTTTGGGTGGTTTGTAGAGTAAATGTTAAATGTGCACCTGTGTGATGTTACACCTGCGTAAACAAGGGATTTCTGTGATTACAGCATGGATTTCACTTGACTGCATGAAATACCAAGAACACCTCTCCTAAGATCATCTCAAAATAAACAAGGATCTTCATAAGAGCATCTGCCGAATGTTGTAAATGTCATAGAACACTGCAGAAATTAATCTCATGCTCCAATGATGCACATTATTATGAAGAAGTTGTCATTATTTGCCTGTTCTGTGTGGATTGGGCGGCGCGGTAGCACCACAGGAAGTGTTGCTGTCATAGCTCCAGGGTCCTGAGGTTGTGGGTTCCAACCATGTGGGGTTTCTTGATCACTGAAGAACAGGGTGGTAGGAGGTTAGCAATTAATGCAGAGAAATAGATGGACAACCATCTGTAATTGTAGAAATACAAATTAGAATCGCTTGCACACAGAGGAATTTACCCCAATCCGTGCAGTGAAACACACAAAACACACTGAGCAGTGGTAGCCACAGTGCCTAGGGAGCAGTTGGGAGTTAGGTGTCTTGCTCAAGGGCACTTCAGTAATGACCTACCGGCTCTTCAGGTTACACTCCCAGTTCCTGTGGCTGCCTCCAAAGTGTGGTCAGTGGAGCTGAGAGAATGCACCGTGAGTGTTGAAACAAGGAGGTGGCCATAATGTAATGGTTAATGGCTGTATATGTTTTGGCCAAATGTCATTGTGTTTTCACTAATTTGCATCTGCATATGAGAAGATGCCATTTGATTTTATTCAGAGAGAACACACCAAACTCCTCACAGACAGTGACCTGAGGTTGAACCCTGGACTCTAGGTCCCTGGAGCTACAAGGCGGTGCAGCCACAGTGCTGCAACAGGTGAAGGGTAAGTGTATTTTTATAAAGCTTTTGTGTAATTATATTTACCAGCAGGACGCGTCGATATATTAAACCCCCTTTGCGCCACGTCTTTGTAAAAGGCTTTTGTAAATGCTTTGTTGGTTTACAACCTGCCGTGCCTCTAATTAGAACAGAAACTTAAGAAATGTTTCCAGTGATTAGGCCCAGTTGGGACAAAATAAAACTCTGACTGGAAAGAGACACTCGGTAGTGGACTTCACTGAGGCTTTGTTAGTAGCAGAGTGCTGCGTTTCACTGAACAACATGCAAATGATTTTCAAGTGCAGACGTCCTGTTTTATGCCGAATTGTATTCATATATGCCTCATAATTACAATATAGGTCTGCTATTTGATTTTGCCACTTGGAAAAAGGGGGCTTTTAACTTTTAATGAGTAAATTCAGCTATTCACAGTTTTCACAGCTTCCATAAATCGCATAGAAAAGCACTGACTCAGACACTGGACACTTGGAGTAGTCAAATGAGGTAGAAGAAGGGTATAAAGCACACAACTGTTGTCTCAAGTTGGGATGTGGAGCAGTGGAACTGTGCTCTGTAGAGTGATGAGAATAATCCAGTAATAATGGGATGAGGTAATATGATGTTTTTATCCAGTAGTAGCTCCTTTCTAGGGAAACATACAAAGGCTGAATTGTTTACACTGGTGGCAGTAGGAAATTTATATGGAAGCCCGTTTCCGCCACATAAAATAATTTAAAAAAAGGCACCAATTTTTATTTTTCATTAATATGCAAGTTGCTTTCTCAATATTTCGAGATACTATCTCATTATTTTGCGATACTAACTCAATATATTGAGATACTAACTCATTACTTTGCGATACTAACTCAATATATTGAGATACTAACTCGTTATTTTTGAGATACTAAGTCAATATATTGAGATAGTATCTCATTATTTTGAGAGAGTATCTCATTTTGAGATAAGTCAATATATTGAGATAGTATGCAATCTCAATATATTGACTTAGTATCACAATATATTGACTTTTTATCTCAAATAATGAGATACTATCTCATTCTTTTGAGACAGTATCTCATTATTTTAGATAATAAGCCAACATAATGAGATAGTATCACAATATATTGACTTAGTATCTCAAAATAATGAGATGGTATCTCAAATATTGACATAGCAAATTGCGTATTAATGAAAAATAACAACTGCTGCCTTTTTTGTATTATTTTATGTGGTGGAAACAGGCATCCATAAATTAAAATGCTTAAAAGCTCCTCTTAAAAGATTTACATGAATATAAAACATATGTCCAATGCCTGTGATGTTGTTTTAAAATAAAAATTTGGCATATAATATTCAGAATTGTTTCAGAAAGGATATAAAGCATGGTGTATGATATAAAATATAAAAATATGACCCAAAGAGAACAAATGTTCCTGTGTTAATCATTATATTAGTATTAACATTAGACCTCAACGTCAGAAAGCAGGAGGTTTGTGTGGATCCTGTCACCACCACTGTGAAGAAATCTGTGTCTATAGTTCTTCACAATCAGCCTTTTCCCTTTAAACCAGTTTCAAAGATGTATTTATGTTAAATGCTTTTACAAATCAACAGATTCTCTCTTTAACATTTTAATATGTAAATATAATGCATAGACTGTGAGGTATAAATATCAAGTCTAGATTTCCAAAGGCTGAAGTGACTGAGAGTGTTCAATATGTTAATTGAGAACCCAAAAGGACTAAAACGCAGCAAGTTTTTAAATGAAAGCTGATTTGTGTATTATTGTTATTGTAAGATACCATAAACACTTACATTTAAATCTATAATTCTCTAATCACTTGGAATCTGGAATAAAGTAGCATCTGAGCTCTGGTTGACAGTAGACTGAAGTCTGCCGGAGGAAAGTAGGTTTGCATTAGAGATTTAAAAGATAAAAGTATGTTAAATTGAAAGCTCAAAGTGCAGTTTATTTTCAGTTTTTAAAAAATCAGGCCATGACTGAGTATTACAACTCTTTCCATTTCTTCTCTTTTCAGTGCCACAGCCACTTTGCTAAGACATAAATTGTTGTTCTGACATTTTGTTTCCTCATTGGGAGCTTTTTGTTTAATCAAAACTGTTCCAAGGCCGAGGTAGAGGTTTGGGGTCGCAGCGGAGGTCGGAGTCATCTTAGACCTTGCTCTATCTGGGGTAGAGAGGTCGATTTCATTTCCACCAAAAAGAGGACCATACCTCCAAAAGAAGGGTGTAGAAAGAGGGAGGCATGATCCTGCAACAGAGAAAAAGAAAACGAGAACTCATACAGCAGCTCAGCGTTAGAGCAGGAAATCTTTAACCTAAACTAAAACTTCCTTCACCAAATTTGATTTCCTCACTGCCTCTAAAATATTGTTTCTTGGCCAGGAACCTGTGGTCCGTATCTGCAGCTCTGGCTTGGCATTATCTGCCTCAAGATGATTCCTCTCATTTCTCTGCAATAGCTGGTATGTGAGCTACAGTGTCACATAATACTGTTAAACATACTGAATCCCAGGTAAGTCTAATGTGTGTGTGACAATGAAAAATAATAAAAACAATACAAAATACAAAATGTTTAAGTAGTTCCTGCTCCACGTACAGTTTGTGTCCTTCTTCAGAGAGATATTTCTGCCACTGTCACAATAGATTGCCATGAATCAATAAATAAATAAATGGGTTAAGGCTTTACTGCTGTTGACTCTGATTTTTGTTTGTGAATGTTGACTGTTGTTTGACTGAACTGAATTTGCATTGGGCCGGTGGCACAGTCAAAGCCACACAGTTCAAGGGACCTGGAGGTTGTCCCACTCCGGGTGACTGTCTGTGAGGAGTGTGGTGTGTTCTCCCTGTGTCTGTGTGGGTTTCCTCTGGGTGACTGTCTGTGAGGAGTGTGGTGTTTTCTCCCTGTGTCCACATGGGTTTCCTCCGGGTGCCCCGGTTTCCTCCCACGCTCCAAAAACACAAGTTTGGTAGGTGGATTGGCGGTTCAAAAGTGTCTACAAATGTGAGTGTATGTATTGCCCTTTGAAGGAGAGGCGCCCCCTCCAGGGTGTGTTCCCACCTTGCTCACAGTTATTTCAGGTAGGCTCCTGACCAGTGGCGGATGCTGGTCTTTCAAGGAGGGGAAGCTCAATTTCGGCCTACATCATAAAATGTGTGTTTATTTATACGTAAATTCTACCCTCCGTTCCTTTTCAACAAAATGATCTGTGACCCTGTCGTAGAAACTGTGATAGAAGTCAGAAAGAGTGATAGAAGTCAGTCTCCAAACACAAGCAGCTACAAAAAAACCACCAGAAATAGAAGCTCGATTTGTCGCTAGTCGTTTTTAACAAAGAAAATGCCTCTAAGAGGATTAAGAAAGTCTCTGGTTCAACTCAGAACAGAATGAAAATGTAATGCTCCCACGGATCTTTACACCAAAGGATCGCTGATTCGCTCATTTCGCTGTCAATCAAAAAGGGATTCAGCCTCAGACAGATCATCCAATCATCATGCAGAAGCTGAGCGTCCGGGCCAGCCGAGGCCAGCCCACTGCCCCATAGACCCCCAGAGACGCTGAGCGTCCGATGGGCGGGACAAAGCCCGGCATTTATCCAATGACTCGTCTCGTTTCGCTGCACTTCGCTGCTTCGCTATTGAACTCTGTGGACGCTCAGCGTACTCACTGTTTAAAGCACTGTGAAGCTGCGGGAATGATTGAGAGGAAAGCCGTGTCTTTACCAGTGATAAGAAGCTGATTCTGAACAAATGTTGAACGCGTTGTAGTGCATATTTATTCAATGACATGTACACACAACAGTATACATTTGATCAGCAGTATACATTTTAGGGGAAGCTGAGCTTCCCTTGCAGTCTTAGAGCAATCGCCACTGCTCCTGATCCACCGCGACCCTGAAGTGGATAAGCACTTACAGAAAATGAATGAATGCCATAGCATTATCAACTTACATCAACTAACAGAAAGTCACAGCGACATCATTCCCAAACGGTGATCACTCCAAGGAGCCAAAGCCAAACTGTGATTCGTGTGAGGACCAAAGTCAATTTGTGTTTAATCAAACAATCAACAGACAAAATGTGATTAAGCCAATGATTGTAAGGTGAGCTGTTATTAAGCCAGTTACCCAAAGTCACAATGTGACCATCCGATTTTCGAAAGCTTAATATAATCCATCCAAGTACCAAAGTCAAATTGTGATTAATCCAATAATCCACAGACAAACTGTTTCAAGGATAAACTCTGATTAATCCAGTGATTCAAGGACACGTTTTGTAAAGAGCCCTGCTTAGAGAATCTAAAACAATGTACACTATCATTAGTAAGCTGTTTTGTCAATGCCATGCTAATTTCTCTTTGGTCTAGACTTGGATCATTCGAAAGAGCAATGTGACTTTCCTTGTTAAACGCCATACTCCAATAATGTTGCCATATCCTATTGGACCTACTGCATTATTGGTGGCCTTGTAAAACCTTACTGGTTACTGGTGACCTCATAATTCTTAAAAACATTGAAGCTGTGATAAGGATATCTAGCGTGAGTGAGCAGCGATGGCTTTATGTTCTCCGACAGCGATGGAAAGAAAGAGGACAGACGCAGAAACCATTTTTCTCCGCCTCCAGCACCTCTCGTTGAATGGATTTCTCCAAAGACAGCGCAGGGTGCTGTAATCCCCTTGCTGGGATAATGGGCATCATAATCTGAGAGATATTCCATCAAAGAATGTGGCAGAAGCTGCCTGCTCGCCTCGCTGGCCTTTACAACGGTCATATCAAACATCACGGAGCAGAGTGGAAACCCTTATTACACCATATCTTATCAAATGAAAAAGAGGAGGAAAAAATGATTCAGAAGAATTTGTTTTGTCAAGAGGAAAAGATTACACTGATGTGTGGGAGCCTGTGGAGAGCGATACCAGGAGAAGGAACTGAGTGAATAAGAGAGCTACAGGGGGATTGGGAAGCTTTCCTCTATTAAACACTAAAGACATGGATTTCAGGGCATTTGTCTCCTTTTTTTTCTACAAGAAAGCAATATCTGAGCAGCTGTAACCTCAACTAGAAGGCCACTGTCTCCAACACAGGCTCACTGTTTTCCCTTTGAAGCTCGTTTCAAAATGGCCAGTTTGTCATGTCATTCTAACACTGTGCATGTGACTGGACTGATAGCGAGGCCTGTCAATCAAGTGCTTCCCAAATGTGCAGCTGAATAAGATCCACTCAACTCAGATTCATTTCATTTGCGTAGAGCTTTTATTTTTAAACTGAAATTTCCTCAAAGATGTTTCAAAGACCTTTCTAAGACCAGGGAAGTGTAATAGAACATAATCATATTGAAATACTAGAGGATATATTCACACTATACCATATCTATACATTCATTCATTCGTTCATTATCTGTAACCCTTATCCAGTTCAGGGTCGCGGTGTGTCCAGAGCCTACCTGGAATCATTGCGCACAAGGCAGGAATACACCCTGGAGGGGGCGCCAGTCCTTCACAGGGCAACACACACACTCATACATTCACTCACACACTCACACCTACGGACAATTTTTGAGTCGCCAATCCACCTACCAACGTGTGTTTTTGGACTATGGGAGGAAACCGGAGCATCCGGAGGAAACCCACACAGACACAGAGAACACACCACACTCCTCACAGATAGTCACCCAGAGGAAACCCACGCAGACACAGAGAGAACACACCACACTCCTCACAGATAGTCACCCAGAGGAAACCCACGCAGACACAGGGAGAACACACCACACTCCTCACAGACAGTCACCCGGAGGAAACCCACGCAGACACAGAGAGAACACACCACACTCCTCACAGACAGTCACCCGGAGGAAACCCACGCAGACACAGAGAGAACACACCACACTCCTCACAGATAGTCACCCGGAGGAAACCCACGTAGACACAGAGAGAACACACCACACTCCTCACAGACAGTCACCCGGAGGAAACCCACGTAGACACAGGGAGAACACACCACACTCCTCACAGACAGTCACCCGGAGGAAACCCACGTAGACACAGGGAGAACACACCACACTCCTCACAGACAGTCACCCGGAGAAAACCCACGTAGACACAGGGAGAACACACCACACTCCTCACAGACAGTCACCCGGAGGAAACCCACGTAGACACAGAGAGAACACACCACACTCCTCACAGATAGTCACCCGGAGGAAACCCACGTAGACACAGAGAGAACACACCACACTCCTCACAGACAGTCACCCGGAGGAAACCCACGTAGACACAGGGAGAACACACCAAACTCCTCACAGACAGTCACCCGGAGGAAACCCACGTAGACACAGAGAGAACACACCACACTCCTCACAGACAGTCACCCGGAGGAAACCCACGTAGACACAGGGAGAACACACCACACTCCTCACAGACAGTCACCCGGAGGAAACCCACGTAGACACAGAGAGAACACACCACACTCCTCACAGACAGTCACCCGGAGGAAACCCACGCAGACACAGAGAGAACACACCACACTCCTCACAGATAGTCACCCGGAGGAAACCCACGTAGACACAGAGAGAACACACCACACTCCTCACAGACAGTCACCCGGAGGAAACCCACGTAGACACAGGGAGAACACACCACACTCCTCACAGACAGTCACCCGGAGGAAACCCACGTAGACACAGAGAGAACACACCACACTCCTCACAGACAGTCACCCGGAGGAAACCCACGTAGACACAGGGAGAACACACCACACTCCTCACAGACAGTCACCCGGAAGAAACCCACGTAGACACAGGGAGAACACACCACACTCCTCACAGACAGTCACCCGGAGGAAACCCACGTAGACACAGGTAACATTTTAAACATTCATTCTGCTCTTCGTTTTTTCATTTTAAAGTCTGATTTGATCTGCAGCTATTTATTTTTAAAGTAAAATATTAGACAATGATCCAGAAACAACACTGAGTGAGGAACCGTGATTCAAAAGTAGAA
This sequence comes from Hoplias malabaricus, assembly GCF_029633855.1. Classification (NCBI taxonomy): domain Eukaryota; kingdom Metazoa; phylum Chordata; class Actinopteri; order Characiformes; family Erythrinidae; genus Hoplias; species Hoplias malabaricus. Next base: position 39,424,884 of record NC_089810.1, read on the forward strand.
ACTCTTTAAAAGACAAAATGATGGGGCAAGCCTCCAAAGTTTTTTTATATTTATAAATAAAATAGCATTTTAAAAACCTTTTTCAGAAATCATAAGAAAGTACCACTGAGAAGAACAAAGCCTGGGGACAAAACCTCCATAAGAGCACATGTCAGACGTCTGATGGACTGCTGATTCTGTCTGATACGGAACGGTAGATACAAAGCAAGGTTACAGCACCAAGAAACAATTTTCTGGCGAAACTGCCTTATCACCAGAGGTCTTCACAGAATCTCAAAAAGTCAAGAAAGGCTATAGGACCATGGTCCAATACAATATAGATAAGCTTTATTCTTCCTGTGACTCCATTAAATAAGAGGTGACCCGGTCACATCCAGTCAGATGTCGAGCACGGAAAAGGAAAAATGTCATCTGTTCCTCAAACTGAGGCGAGGATCACTGCACCTACACTTCACGTTACACACAGCACAGCCTTTCAGTGATCAGTACTGCCCACTCTGATGAACTGCTTATGTTAAGAGCCCTATGGTAATTCTACTATCAACACCAAGGGTGAATGTGTTGGCAGTCTGTAATGATTGCCTTGTTAGGCTTTGTGGAGTGTAAAATGCCATGCCGTGTATCATCCTGTCTGACCCGTTTCTGTAATGAAAATAAACTCTCCAACATTTTGCTGCTTTTAATTAATTTCTCGGTGTGTTGTCTGTTTAAAAACCAAATAAATGCAGTGAAGACAGTCGAGAAAGGAAGCGATTAGAAACTAGACTTCGGAAATGAAGCAAGCAGTAATCCTCAACCGAGTGCTTGCGTGAAGTTTATTTTTGCTGACACAGCTTCTTTTGGATTATTTTTCCTGAAGTGGCTTTTGTGACAGCAGGACAGTGTTAGGGTCAACGTTGGAGGTTTAGCTTCTAGCTTCGTGCCCTGGGGGGCCGTCTAATGAAAGGAGGATTTCTCTCATATATATATATATATATATATATATATATATATATATATATATATATATATATATATATATATATATATATATATTATTATAAAATGTGTTCAAGGTGTTGCCCATTGTGTTGGATTGTCAATGCTACCCTCTTCTCCCACTCTTCACACACTGATAGCAACACCACAGGAGAAATGCTAGCACAGGCTTCCAGTATCCGTAGTTTCAGGTGCTGCACATCTCGTATCCTCACATCATAGACAATTGCCTTCAGATGACCCCGAAGATAAAAGACTAAGGGGGTCAGATTGGGAGACCTTTGGGGCCATTCGAATGACCCACAACGACTAATCCATTTTCCAGGAAACTGTTCATCTAGGAAAGCTTGGACCTGACACCCATAATGTGGTGGTGCACCGTCTTGCTGAAAAAACTCAGGGAATGTGCCAGCTTCAGTGCATAAAGAGGAAAACCCATCATCATGTAGCAATTTCACATATCCAGTGGCCTTGAGGTTTCCATTGATGAAGAATGGCCCCACTATCTTTGTACCCCATATACCACACCATACCATCAAGACGTGCAGCACCTGAAACTACGGATACTGGAAGCTTGTGCTAGCATTTCTCCTGCGGTGTTGCTATCAGTGTGTGAAGAGTTGGAGAAGAGGGTTGCATTGACAATCCAACACAATGGGCAGCACTTTGAACACATTTTATAAGTGGTCAGAAACTTGTAACTCATGAATATATTTAAAGAGTAAAGTTATGTTAAAACCAAGCACACCATTGTTTTTCTTGTGAAATTCCCAATAAGTTTGATGTGTCACATGACCCTCCTCCCACTGAAAAAACAAAAGTTGGATCCATAATGGCCGACTTCAAAATGGCCGCCATGGTCACCACCCACCTTGAAAAGTTTCCCCCCCTCCCATATACTAATATGCCACAAATAGGAAGTAAATATCACCAACCATTCCCATTTTATTAAGGTGTATCCATATAAATGGCCCACCCTGTATATATAGAGGTCCTCAGGTTACGTCAGTCCCGGGTTACGATGTTTGGTGGTTACGACACTTCTCCCATTTACTGTATAAAGCCTTGTTTCGATTTAGGTGGTTTTGCGTCGTAACGTGAACTTTGTGTTTGGTGTGCGCAGCGGAAGAATACACGGTTACGTGGCTCGGGACCAAGGAGGACGGCGTCACCCCAGTCGCATGGTACGCCATTTTAGCTTGCTGCTACATCGATCTCTCACGTGTGCACGTGTGTGATTGATTTTGTGAACTTTTTGCCCTTCATTATGGCTCCCAAGCGTAAGGCAGACTCTTCTGATGGCAGTGCATCGAAGAAAGAAGAAAGCCATCACCATGGAAGTGAAATTAGACATCATAAAGCGATTCGATAAGGGGGAAACAGCGACAAACATTGGCTGGTCGCTTGGACTTAGTTGTTCGACTGTTGCTACGATTTTATTTCATTATTAAACATTTTTTATATGTGTTTTTTGATAATTACTGTGTTAGGATGGGTGTTAGGATAGGATAAGTGCTTACAGTATGTTATTTCCGTACAGTATGTACGTATGTTCCAACTTACACCGAAAATCGGGTTACGACGCGACGTACGAACGGATCAACGTGGTCGAGGACCCCCTGTATACACCATTACAATTTAGGCTGTACACCCAACCTGCTTTAGTTCATGATCTGTTTCTGGAAAAATGACCTGGATTCTGCTATTGATTGTTTTTCTTTATGGCATCAATCACATGATCATCGCCTTTATCACAGATGCAAATCAAACTATGAAGAAGATAAATATGACTCCAGTGGGCACTAGCATAGTTGTTTTTACTGTTACAAATGTGTTACTTTCTACTTATTAACTCTGTGTTGACCTGCGTATAAAATGTTTTCACATTTTATGACAAATTTGGGGGGCGGGGCTTCCTTGCTGTTCTCACTTCACAAAAACAAGATAAAATAGATGACACAATTTCAGCTTCTTATTAAAAAATAAATAAATAAATGCTGACACAATGCACAGATGCTTCTCATTTTGTAAATTATGCACATATTATTTACAATATATCAATATTGCTAAAGAAAAAACAAATTGCATTGTTCATTGTCATGATTCACGTCCCTTCACTGTTTCCTTTTCCCTCTCTGCTTTGTTCTCTTCCTGTTTGTTTTTAATGTCAGGTATTTAGGAGGTTATTTCTCAGTTATCCAGCTAACTGAAGCCCAAAGTTGAGGACTGTCCAAGTATGTATCCACCCCAGCTCTGTTCCGATTGGACAGGCTTGACTTTGGGCTTAAGTTAGCTGGCTACCTGAGAACTCTTTCTTTGTGGAATAGCACCTAGGTCCCATATGCTTCTTTGTTTTTGTTTTCACTAGCCATGTGCTTTCATTCATCCTTAGCCATGCCACAGTCATGTGCCTCCTTAATTTCTCCCAGGTGCTCCCTGTTACCCCTGTGTCTCGTTGTGCCGCTCGTCAGTTATTGTGCCATCTCTGGCCTATGTTGGTGGTTGTTTATTTGAGTATTCCTAGTTTTGTTCATACTTTGATTTACTTTCTAGGATTGCTCTAATGCCTTATATTCTTAGTTTAATTTATTTTTTAAAGCCACCTCTGCGTGTGCCTCCAGCCTCTCTCATTCTTACACCTGCTACACCCTGACATTCATCAAGGATGCGGTGATATGGAAATATTTGAGATTATGTCAATATCCTTTTTTGTACATTTTGGTTGATCCCAATAAAGAAGCATTTAACAGTTAATGTGCAGAAAGGAATGCTGTCCTGCTGTTGTGGAGTACAATATTTATATCACCAAATACCGATCTGAAAGAAAGAACAGATCGTGGTATTGATGCAATGCTGTGATTGCATTCCGTATGTTCATCTGCACATTTCCTGGAAAGCAGATGTATCCGTACTGTGTCAAAGTGTGCTCCATTCATTATGGACGTGAGTGTGACAGTAAAAGCACAGCATGTGGCTGAATTCGTCTCTAGATTTTACCATTTAAAACGTCAGTTCTCAAAACTCCCTCATTTTCACTCGGACTGTGGTTTAAAAGACCCCTGCTACGTTGTGTTAATGTCAGTTTCCCACTCGCCATTTTCTTTAAAACTAAACAGATGAACTACAGGTTCTGTGTTAATACGGACAACGTGAGACTCAGTGGTTACAGGCTGCGTTAAGCTTGCCCTGCTCTTACCTCCCTTTAACATTCCTTATATTCAGGGGGAAAGGCACACTCTGATTCCTTTGCTTTTTAGTTGATGTACCACTTCATCAGGCCTGAGTCTGATCACGTGGAATTAAGTCACACTGATGTTCACACTGATGTGTTGCTCAGCTGCATAATTCATCACATGCTATAAAAACCGAATATAACCAGAAAACATATGCATCAGAGCTCCACATACATTGGTACTAATGGTTATTTACACGGTGTCAAAGAGAAGTATCTGTTTCATTGGTTGGAAGTTCAAAATATGTTAATTCCGTATGTGTGAACTGATCTATATTTTAATATGTATATGTGTATGAATATATATCAACACCAAATAAATCTTAATTAATGATTGTATTACAGAGATGTATCCTATAATATTTTGCACATATATTTTTGTAACTATGCACTGCATATAGTGTCATGGGTAATGTCCGTAATTCATTAATTCATTCATTATCTGTAACCCTTATCTAGTTCAGGGTCGCGGTGGGTCCGGAACCTACCTGGAATCATTGGGTGCAAGGTAAGAACACACCCTGGAGGGGGTGCCAGTCCTTCACACACACACACTTTAGAGTCGACAATCCACCTACCAAACGTGCGTTTTTGGAGCATGGAAGAACACACCACACTCCTCACAGACAGTCACCCGGAGAAAACCCACGCAAACACAGGGAGAACACAAAACTCCTCACAGACAGTCGTCCGGAGAAAACCCACGCAGACACAGGGAGAACACATCACACTCCTCACAGACAGTCACCCGGAGAAAACCCACGCAGACACAGGGAAAACACACCACACTCCTCACAGACAGTCACCCGGAGAAAACCCACGCAGACACAGGGAGAACACACCACACTCCTCACAGACAGTCACTCGGAGGAAACCCACGCAGACACAGGGAGAACACAAAACTCCTCACAGACAGTCACCCGGAGAAAACCCACGCAGACACAGGGAGAACACACCACACTCCTCACAGACAGTCACCCGGCGGAAACCCACGCAGACACAGGGAGAACACACCACACTCCTCACAGACAGTCACCCAGCGGAAACCCACGCAGACACAGGGAGAACACACCACACTCCTCACAAACAGTAATGTCCATAATGCAGTTACAAATCATTTATATATCATAATTCATATCTGAGCCATATATACGTTATATTGTGAAATGCTTATAGACACCGGTTCACACAATTTCTCCAACTTCGCTGCAGTAACAGCCTTACCACACTACACTATAAGGAAAGCTAATATTGAAAACATAGCTGTGAGAGTTTGATGGTTAAAATTGAAATAAGCAGACACTTCCTTTATATACTGTCATTTGTAAACTTGATCAGGTTTAACCAATCACATTCCAGATCACAAGCTAAACTTACTCTGCTGTGCTGACTTTGATAAGTTCAGAATAAAAGCGGGTGCTGGTTACTTTCAAGCTGCATCTGGAAAATGCTTGAAAGGGCATTTTGAAGTGAGGAATTCACTACGGGCTGGAGAAAGAAAAACACTTCAGAACGAAGAACTTTTAGGACATTGTGAAAAGGCACACATCAGGGAACGAGTACAGAGACTTGTGTAACTGTACATCTCTTGTGAAGTGCAATGGAGAACACAAGAACATCTTTAAGAAGAAGAAGAAAACATATAAATCAGTGAAGAACTTACCTGGATCAGTCTGCCCTTCCACACAAGGACCATGGGTAAGAAATATGTCTGATCACAAGGGTTGTAACACATAATTTGCCCCATGTTTGCATTAGGTGCTGCAGCATCTGTGAGGAGTTGATGGAACACAGCCTCAAGAGCAAATATTTTTCCATCTATCCAAACAAACTCAAAAACTGGAACCCATTTGATATCGTTTCTCCTTTCCTAGGCTTTAGGGCAGCAGGTTTCGAAAGGGGCCGGTTAGTTTCTACACCCACTGTAGGTACATCGTAATTGAGTGAAAAATGAAGGCCCTGTCTAAGCCGTAAATGCACTTATGCTCATAGGAAGCTGCTGAACCTTCGTTTTCTCTTCAAAGTCTGGCCTCTTTCTTACAAGATCAAAGACTATGAAGGATTAAGCGTCCCTCTGATAGTTATTAATTAGCTCTGCCCAGATGCCTCTGGCCTTATTTACACAACAAAAAGCCACAGTGCACACTCACACGTCATAATCACTTTATGTTACTTTTATATTGAAGCCAAATAGAACATGTATTAAAAATGTCGAAATTCACTCCTCTTAGGACTAGATTTTACCACTTTATTACGCTGTACACTTTGCATTGTGGCGATAAACCATTATGCAAATTCAAATGCATGCACTGCAACGTGGATCACAAGCTTCACTCCGTCCAAAAGGTGCTCCATCACTCCAGAGAATGTCAGTCCACTGTTCCACCTACGCCCCCAATACAACTCTTATGTCCCCACTACTCTCCTGTGTCCCCTCTGTGATCTATCACCTCTCTATGTCTTCTATGTCCCCACTACTTCTGTGTACTACCCTTTATGTATCCTACCGCCTCACTACATCTGCCACTACATGTCCCTACTATTCCTCCTACTTCTTGTGTCTGCTATGTCCAACCCTAAGTGTCCTTCTGCCTCACTACTCTCCCATGTCCCCTCTATGTGATCTACCATCTCTCTATGTCTTGTGTCCCCACTGTTCTCCTGTGTCCCCTCTATGTGATCTACCACCTCTCTATGTCCTCTGTGTCCCCACTACTCTCCCGTGTCCCCTCTATGTGATCTACCATCTCTCTATGTCTTCTGTGTCCCCACTGCTCTCCTGTGTCCCCTCTATGTGATCTAACATCTCTCTATGTCTTCTGTGTCCCCACTGCTCTCCTGTGTCCCTTCTATGTGATCTACCATCTCTCTATGTCCTCTGTGTCCCCACTACTCTCCTGTGTCCCCTCTATGTGATCTACCACCTCTCTATGTTTTCTGTGTCCCCACTACTCTCCTGTGTCCCCTCTGTGATCTACCACCTCTCGAGGTCTTCTGTGTCCCCACTATTCTCCTGTGTCCCCTCTATGTGATCTACCATCTCTCTATGTCCTCTGTGTCCCCACTATTCTCCTGTGTCCCCTCTATGTGATCTACCACCTCTCTATGTTTTCTGTGTCCCCACTACTCTCCTGTGTCCCCTCTGTGATCTACCACCTCTCGATGTCTTCTGTGTCCCCACTATTCTCCTGTGTCTCCTCTATGTGATCTACCACCTCTCTATGTCTTCTGTGTCCCCACTACTTCTGTCTACTACCCTTTATGTATCCTACCGCCTCACTACATCTGCCATGTCCCCACTATTCCTCCTACTTCCCGTGTCAGCTATGTCCAACCCTAAGTGTCCTTCTGCCTCACTACATCTCCTGTGTCCTCAATATTTTACTCTACTCAACCCCTCCACATGTCGTACCACGTTCCATTGCCTCCTATGTCCATACTACTTTTCTATGCCCTATTACACATCCCCTCTACGACTCTATGTCTCCACTAGTTCTCCTATTTCCCATCTACAGCATATGTCCCCACTACATGTCCTGCTGGCTCATTATGTCTCTTATATCCCCACCACTTTTCCTATATCCAATCCACCTCTCATGTGTCTTCCGTATGTTTCTACAACATCTCCTATGTTCCCATGTTTTCTCCTATGTCCTCCCTATTACTGTTATGCTCCTACTATATGTAGTATGTCCCACATGTGTCCTACCATTTCCCTATGTCTCATATGTCCTTATCTCATCTATGTCCCTATGTCAGTTAACGTTAGCAGTTCAAATGCAAGGAATATGGTCATAAAACGTGCAAATTCCTGAAACACGTCAAACATTCGCTGTCTTATAAATGCCTTACAGAGACCAAAAAGTGCAGAAGGAGCTTCTACCTGATTAAAAGGTAAGTAAAACCCATTTATATGTTTATGTTTATTTATTTTTTACATTTTAATATCATCTTGTGTTTGTAATCTGACCTGGAGTATTCACAGCTTTGACCCTTAAATGACCCTCACCATAAAGAGGTCACTAAGAGTTAATAAAACTGTTGTTTTTCCCAGTTCAGGTCAATGATGAAGACCCCAATAATTCATCATTTCATCATCCTCTTCCTCATTGTGCAGTGTTCTCACACAGTGCCAGGAGTGAGCGGTGGGGGCTGTCAATCAATCAGTAAAGAGGTATATTATCCAAATATATCCTTTCAAGTTAAATTAAATGACATACTTCCACCAGAAAATAAAGTCAGAAAATGGCACCCAGAATCCACAGATAAAATATAACAAACTCTGTAATCTACTGAAAAAAATATACATTGTAATCGAATGTGATGTCACAGAGACAGAGACGTGTACAGTATGTTATTTGTGCAAATTGTTTCTTTTCAGGTGAAAAAACAACATTATTGTCTTTCCATGTCCAGTTTATCGAGGACCAGCGCTTCCACAACGAAAACAAATGAATCAATTAATTAATAAATAAAATTACTTAAGTCATTCATTCATTCAGAAAGTACAGAATCTCTGATACCTCAGAGCCACCAGGTGCACGTCTAATGTCGGTTTAATAATGTAAAGACAAATGAGTAGATAAACTGGCAAAGCCACTGCAACTTTAAAGGGGGCAACTATAACCCTTTTCCATAACTGAACACAGTATTAGAGTATCTAAGGTATTAGAGAAGCTAATTCATTCATTCATTCATTATCTGTAACCCTTATCCAGGGTCCAGAGTCTACCTGGAATCATTGGGTGCAAGGCAGGAATACACCCTGGAGGGGGCACCAGTCCTTCACAGGGCAACACACACACACTCACATTCACACCTACGGACACATTTGAGTCACCAATCCACCTACCAACGTGTGTTTTTGGACTGTGGGAGGAAACCGGAGCACCCGGAGGAAACCCACGCAGACACAGAGAGAACACACCACACTCCTCACAGACAGTCACCCAGAGTGGGAATCGAACCCACAACCTCCAGGTCCCTGGAGCTGTGTGACACTACCTGCTGCGCCACCGTGCCGCCCGCTTTGGTGTCATGCTTTGGCAAAATACCACAGCACTATTCCCCCTGTCAATACAGATCTGTTCCGAAGGGCTGGTACTTTAAATGGGAATAAGCCACAGCTCAGTTCAGTGGAGGTCCCGGGAGCGAAGAGAAGAAGCTGTGGATCTTAGCTCTTTTTACTTTGTTTTCTTACTCCTCTGTTGTCATTTAATCAGTACTAATCTGTACTTCTTTTTCTCATGCTCGTTCTGCCTGCTCACATAAACGGAGATGCATGTAAATGCAGTTAACAAAAAAACGATTTTTCATAATGTACCCTTTAAGGTAAACCTCTGTTTAGTTTCATATTGTGGGGTTTATTACTGTTTCAGATTGAAATGACTGAATACCCAAAATCCATCGACGATGACTTTGACGGCTGCACGGAGGAGATGTATGACCTGGTGACTTCTAAATATCTTAAAGAAGAGCTGAAGTCAGACTTCTTCAGGACAGCATGGGAGGATGCTGGTGGAAGAGAAGTTAAATTGACTCCAGATAATTTGAGGACTGTAGCTGTTCGTGCATATTCCAGAGATATTTACCTTGAGTTGAACGATAGAATGCGTGAGGGCAAAGATGGCTACAAGACCAGTTTTGGTCTGATCTCTTTACACTTTCTGCTCACAGATGCCATACAAACCCTCAACCCTAGGGGCACATGTCAAACCGCTTATCGTTTCAGCTGCGATAAATTTAAACTAAAAGGCAGAACCGTGAGATTCGGCAGCTTTGCTTCTTCCACACGTGACCCCAAGCTGAGAAGGTTCGGCAGCGAGACCTGTTTCATCATCACTACGTGTCACGGTGCAGATATAACTTCACTTTCTGTATTTACTGATGAGACAGAGATACTAATCCCACCGTATGAGAGATTTGAAGAAGAACCTCTTGGAAAGGTTCCCTTAGAACTTAGAGACTGCAAGCGCATCATCAGACTGAAGAGCATTGAGAAGAAGAGCAACATGAAATGTGAACTAGTCCCGAAGAAGAAGAAGGGCTGTTTAAACTGCTTTGGTTAATGGCCTTATACTTTATGTGATGATATATTTATTAGATGTTTAAGGTACTTAACCCACTGCATGAAAACAACATTTATGATTCTTCTTGTATGTCTGAAGCTCCTTTACAAATCAATAAACATTTGCAGCACTCTCCTGTGTGATTATATTTGCCAATTGCCAGCATTGGGACATTTTTTGATTGTGTTTTTGGAGCGTAGGAGGAAACCGGAGCACGGGGAGAAAAAACCACACTCCTCACAGACAGTCACCTGGAGGAAACCCACGCAGACACAGGGAGAACACACCACACTTCTCATAGACAGTCACCCGTAGGAAACCCACGCAGACACAGGGAGAACACACCACACTCCTCACAGACAGTCACCTGGAGGAAACCCACGCAGACACAGAGAGAACACACCACACTCCTCACAGACTGTCACCCGGAGGAAACCCACGCAGACACAGGGAGAACACACCACACTCCTCACAGACAGTCACCCGGAGGAAACCCACGCAGACACAGGGAGAACACACCACACTCCTCACAGACAGTCACCCGGAGGAAACCCACGCAGACACAGGGAGAACACACCACACTCCTCACAGACAGTCACCCGGAGGAAACCCACGCAGACACAGGGAGAACACACCACACTCCTCACAGACTGTCACCCGGAGGAAACCCACGCAGACACAGGGAGAACACACCACACTCCTCACAGACAGTCACCCGGAGGAAACCCACGCAGACACAGGGAAAACACACCAATCCATATAAGCTCAGTTTACATGAGTCTAGTGCCGAAACCTGATGGAAGGGAAGATAATGGATCACAGAACTTAATAGTTCAGGGCACCTTTTCAATATTTTTGCCCTCTTAAAACTATCATTATATGGAAATAGGCATGGAACGTGATTAATGTGATGAATGTGTCTTGCCTCACTGTGCAGAGACTGCTGTAAATGAATTACACTCTGCAACTGTAATGAAAAATGAATTACACTCTGCAACTGTAGGGGAGCCCAGGAGCACAAATACCAAATCTTACCTAGTGCTCCTTTAAACCTCTTTTCTGTGAGTAATCTGGTGTAGTTTTGATGTTGTGCTGCTTTTCCACTGGGTTTCACCACTGACTTCACAGCTGCAGCTTTTTGGTTTAGATCAGAAGGATCCAAAATGTAAAGAACAGACTTCAGAACCCACTTCAGTTTCTGTTTAGAGATCTGCTGCTAGATGGTGAATGTTCTGAGCTACTGGCCACAGCACACTCACTGAGGATGGAGCTTTTAGCTGATTTGTTTCTGTACCAACTCTGCTGAAGAGCGTGTTGAAGATACTCAACATATCTCCTGTTTGGCTCCTGTTTTATGACTGAAAAGAACAAACATACTACCTGGTTGTAAAATGTCCCATAACCATTTCATGATTAGCATGTTTGCACTGACCAACGTTTCTGGTGCCTTATTTATCTCCTCAGGAGCTCACTACTTTGACGGCAGTTGGATATGAAAAGCAATGTGGAGATAGTGAAACCGTGGATTTACATAACAACATTCGACAGCTCTGCACCTTAACACTTTAAAATAACTCAGAGAATAGCTGAACATTTTCCTTAAAATGAGCCCCAATCTTCATTAAAGCTTTAGAATGAATGAAAACAGATTATTTGACATATTTATGGATAATATACATTTTCTGGGGTTCAAGATTTCAAGTTCTGCAACATAATCACTTACATTTATAATATCCTTACCTGCACCAAACAGTCAAATGATCTTTGGGGTTAAGAACATTTGTGAACTGTAGTTTTCTGACTCTAAAGACTATGGCTTTAAAATATATATATGTTTCAGAATTAGACTCAAGTCTTCAGTTAAACACAGAGTCCATGGGTTATATGTTTACGTGTTGATTACAGCTGAAATATACACTGAATGATCACTGGAACACTTACACTCTCAGAGAAAAGGTACGGCTCTACATTATTGTCCCCAAAGGTAAAAACTGTGCAATGTACCTTTAAAGGTACAGCAGTGGTGTTAAAGTCCAGTTGTGTTTCCTAAAGGTTCATTATATTCTCTTCTCCAGAAGCAGAGGGGGATATTTGTAAGGTTTTATTAAAGAACCGTGTCAAATTAAAGAATATAATATAAGTCCCAGAGATGGAAACGGGGCGTAGGAAATTAAAACAACTTAATAATCTCTCAATATAATAGAATATGGAACGATAATGTTCCTTTAAGGGCGGCACGGTGGCACAGCAGGTAGGTGTCGCAGTCACACAGCTCTAAGGGCCTGGAGGTTGTGGGTTCGATTCCCGCTCCGAGTGTGTTTTCCCTGTGTCCGCGTAGGTTTCCTCCGGGTGCTCCGGTTTCCTCCCACAGTCCAAAAACACACGTTGGTAGGTGGATTGGTGACTCAAAAGTGTGAGTGTGTGTTGCCCTGTGAAGGACTGGCGCCCCCTCCAGGGTGTATTCCCGCCTTGCGCCCAATGATTCCAGGTAGGCTCTGGACCCACCGTGACCCTGAATTGGATAAAGGTTACAGATAATGAATGAATGAATGTTCCTTTACTAAAGGTACCACCACAGTGACCATTTTTACTGACAGTGTACATTGTATTTACACTGATCCATCAGCTCCACTGACCGCACAGGAGCACTTTGTAGCTCTTCAGTTATAGACTGTAGTCCACCTGTCTCTCTGCACACATTTTTATCCCTGTTTCACCCAGGACCCCCACAGTACCGCTCCACAGCAGGTACGATTTGGGTGGGGGATCATTCTCACCGTGTTAGTGTGTGTTGTGCTGGTGTGGCTGGATCAGACAGAGCAGTGCTGCTAGAGCTTTTAAACCCCTCACTGTGGCATTGTCTCTACAACACAAAATGTTTGAGAATGAAAATGAGATCGTTACTTCATGCAAAACATCTGCACGTCGAGAGCCTTGAACCTTGATCCTTTGTGGATACAGCATTAGGACAAGTCTTTTCTATATTCTTAAAAACGTAGGTGTATTAAATCTGTAAAACAAGGAATGACCACCCATTTGTAGCACCTTTTTCGGCACAAACTTGATGCTGCTCGTCTTTTTCTCTGATCATATTCAGAGTGTTTCCACATCCATTAATAATATTTATACTACACAATAAAATATGAATCATTGATCATATGTTTTACACATTTCAGTTTTCTTAAAAGAAATTGTGAAAATAAAGCATTCTTGAACTAAATTGTGTTTCTTTTTTGTCAGTTTTTATTGCTACCATCGAATTACTACTTGAACCTTTATTGATGTTGGATATGAAAAACACTATCATTTATTACTTATTTTTTAAGTTTATTATACATTTTCCTTATAGTGCTACACTCTTCGTACTTGGGTGGGTGTTTAGACCCGTAATTGTGCTATTAGTATTATTTTATAATGTATTTATATTGCTTTATGTTAGTATGTCCTCCAAAACTGCAATAGCATTTTGTCTGTAAACCAACACACACACACACACACACACACACACACACACACACACATCTTGATTCACATATTCCATCCAGGATTAAATTTTATTTATTTCTATTTATTCTTTCACAAGATGGGTGCCATGCAAATTCCTGAAACACGTGAGTGTCTTATAAGAACCTCAGACACCTCAGTACCTGCAACTTGTACCTGACTAAGTTAAGTATGACCAATATGCGTGTGTGTGTGTGTGTGTATCTTTTTAATAGTATTTTGGGGTTTTGTAGTTTTGTTACTGTACGTCAGGTGCCATTCTTTTTCTTACAAGTTAAATTCATTAGCAATAAAACCCTTTAAACATTTAAAAGTGAAGTACAGTGTTATTTTTAATCACAGTAACCACCCCCACCTGATGTTTTACCTGTTTCTGTTCACTGTAGGTCAGCCATGGAGACACTGCACACTCCTGAAATGATTCTCTGCATCATACTCATCCTCTCTACGACTCCAGGAGTCAAAAGCATTAACACGGTATTTGTCTAAACTGTGAAACTCTGTCATGAAAATATTTCCTTTCAAAAACTTGATGAGGGAAAAATGTAAAAGACAATGTTATTTTTATTGAACTTGAAATTTGTGAGTTAGCGTCAGTGTATTTACAACAGCACAAAGTATTTTGAGATATCGTAGCTACAAATATTACTGCATACTATATTTACCATTTGTTTCCATAAAATATTTATAAGTATATTTCTATTGCAGAAAGTATTTATAAAATATATACAATCCGCCAAAATAGTAACTTTATGTGGAAACTTTCCATGGAATCAATGTAAAAAGATTAAAGTCCAATTGATTTTGGAGCATTTCTATTGGTTCAATTTTCATGAAATTTTGACATGATATGAGGGCAACTGCTGTTCACAAAAATCACAAAAATTCACAAAATCATAAAATTTCTCAAAAATTGAGCTACATGTTATTAATTGGACAGCGATTATATTTCACGTTATAATTCATGTTAGTAAGTTAACTTTATATTTTTTCTTTAATTTTTCAGATCACAATGGATGAATATCCAAAATCCATCGATGATGAATTTAATGGCTGCAAACCACATATGTATCAGTGGATTAGATCTGGAAACCTGGAGCAGGAGCTGCAGAAAAATATCAAATTTAGGACGGCCTGGAAAAAAGCCAAATCTGGACTTCATTTAGACCACAAAATGAACTATCAATTAACTAATGATGACTTGAGGAAGCTAGCTATTCGCACGTACACTGAGCAAAACATTTACGGTGAACTTAATAACAAAATGCGTAATGGACTGTGTGACTATAGGACCAAGTTTGGTCTGATCTCTTTGCACTTTCTGATCACAGATGCCATACAAACCTTCAACCCTCAGGGCAAATGTGAAACCACATACCGTTTCTCCAAAGATCGCTTTGAAATTAAAGGTCAATTTGTGCGTTTTGGCAGTTTTACGTCTTCCACGCGCAACCCCACACTGAAAACCTTTGGAAGAGTAACTTGTTTTGTCATCACAACGTGCCACGGTGCACATATAGCCTCCATATCAGCGTTTAAAAATGAAGATGAAGTGCTAATACCTCCTTATGAAAGGTTTATAAAGAAGAAACTACCTGCGTCTTTTCTGAAATTCAATAAGGTCCTGAAAGATTGTGGAACTATTCTCAAACTGGAAAGTGTGAAAAAATTGAGCACCATGAAGTGTGATGTAGTCAATTTTAAGTTAAAACACTCCATCTGCACCCTCTAGTGATTCAATTAGACCCTGATTAGTGGCTGCTTTGTGCTCGTTAGCCACCAGGGGGCGTCGTACAAAGTTTGAGCTATTATATGATTATGTTGGAGGAGGAAACGTAAAATAAAAACTATGATAAAAATTAAACAAAAGTTATGGTTTGAATTTCTAGTGGTCTTTCTGCTTTCTGTTGACATCAGAACATTAGCATCTGGTCATCGCTAACATACATTAACGTATGTGTAGAATTTGTGATAGTTTGTAGCTAAGAAGGTGAACTTACACAAAGGTAAGATGGTCCATGAAATGTTTTTACTCCTACTTCTGCTATTTTCAGTACGTTCAACACAGTCATATGTTTATTATCAAATGTAAAGCAAGACATCAAAAAGTCTAATGAAATTCAAACACTGCGGCAGGATGATCCTACAGAGTTATGAAGATATAATTAAATACTCAAGGTCTAGTAATAAATAACTGATGTGTGGATACAGCCACAGTGCTGAATAATACAATGTACAGAATACTGTGGAATAACTAATGTGCAGTGAAGTAAATACCATTAACACTAATGTACTAAAGTCTTCCTTTTACAGCTCTCTATAATCTAACAGTCCAAATCCTCTCAGAACTACAGTAAAGATGGAGACAGACTGGTCAGACTCACACTGAAACTGTGGAAACAGCGACATATAGTGGTGGCTTAAGGAATCTTTCTGTGATACACGAGCGCCATCATCAGGTTGTTGTTGTGTTTTGTTAAAGGCCCGTATTCTACATTTTATTCATTCTTGAGGTCCACTAGTGAAATAAAACACTCATTTCACTTGTTAATCTGAATCCTTCTGTTGGTTTAAACCTCAGCCACTGAATTATGGAGAAATCCACATTTCTAAAGCCTTGATATGTCACAGAATAGCAACTGAGCTCCATGAGAGTGAATCAAAATGGAGGACCACATGTTTAAATCAACATACTTTGCTAGTCATAACTGCTAAGTAACTTTGTAAATTAGAAAATGAAAGCTAATGTTGTTTAATCAAGTCCAGTCCTCTGTCCTTCCCCGTAACCAGTCCCGTCACCTGTTCTGTCTACATTCCAGTCCCAAGTTTTTAATCATGTCCTGTCCCCAAAAATGTCTCAAAATGTCCATAGGTGTCAGTGAATGAGTGAGTGTGTGTCGCCCTACGAGGGACTGGCACCCCCTCCAGGGTGTGTACCTGCCTTGTGCCCAAGGATCCCGGGAGGCTCCGGACCCTGCACTGGATAAGCGATTACAGACGATGAATGAAAAGAGTAATATTTGTCAGTGTAGTTAATCAGTTTAATACAAACAGATTAATTTGTGAAAATGCAGCCTGTTTGTAATACACATTCAAAAACTGATTTTAATCTAAATGTTAGAAAACGTCTATAATGAAGTTTCTAGTTTTAGTTAAATCTTCCTTTGTACATTTGATATTTTGTGCTTGGTACAGGTGGTTTCCTGTTTGCTGTGGAAGGGGGGGGGGGTGCTGCTGAAGGATGGTTTACTATAAACTATGCTTTCCTCCTTTTACACCTTATGCTAGTGTGAATGTTCTCATATCCTCCCTTCACATGTTCCCTTCATCAGATGCATACAAAAGCCAAGATGTATATTTGCTCTGCACATATAAGGAAAGGTTAGATTGAGATCTGATCTGATTGGTTTTCTGTGACTTTTTCCGTGTCCTTATGGCTGTCTGTATCCTATAAAACCTCATGTACTGCTCAAAATATACAAAGCTTTGCCTCACACTCTTAGCTTTCTTTGGCCAAGTTCTCTAACTCAGTAAGGAGGACTGCAACTGGAACAACTAGAGGGTTTGACTTAGAACAAGAATCACATTTAAAGGTATGTTTTCCTACCACTCGTATTTATTTTATTATTATTCGTGTTTTAAAATCAGTAAAATATAACTTGGACCAGGGGTGTTCACATTTTCATCTTTGACCTTCACAGTAGAAACATCACCTGGAGTTATAACAGGTTAAATACCTACCGTTTTTCCCAAATCAGGTCAACAATGAAGAATCCAATAATGCAGTTCATCATCATCCTCTTCCTCACTGTGATCACACCATCAGAAATGACACGAATGGTAAAGTCAGACTTAATCTTTCAAACCTTTAAGTAATTAACAGGAGGGAGTGATTCTAAATGAAAATACATTGAAAGTTTTTCCTCAATTAAACAATTATATTAATTTCAACAATTTCTTCTTTTTTAATTTGTGAGTCCTGTTTGTAGTTTTAAGTAAAAATAGCTGGAGTTTGAGGCGTGACGTCTGAAGTCACAGACATAGGAACACTGCAGGAATTTTCAGCCGAGATGGCGGATGGTCAGGGGTTCACTGATGTTAGTGAATTTGGACAGGTTCATGTGTTTATTTCAGTGGGAGGGGGGGTGGTGGTGGTGGAGTAACTGTTAATCACTGTTACGTAGCTCCAGAGATCTAGGTTTGTGGGTCTGAAACCTCATCAGGAGTTTGAAATGTTCCCCCACAGTGCATCAACTGTGACTTTTTCCGTGTCCTTATGACCGTCAGTGTCCAATAAAAGCTCATGTACTGCCCAAAATATACAGAGCTTTGCCTCACACTCTTAGCTTTCTTTGGCCAAGTTCTCTCTAACTCAGTAAGGAGGACTGCAACTGGAACAACTAGAGGGTTTGACTTAGAACAAGAATCACATTTAAAGGTATTTTTTCCTACCACTCGTTTATTATTATTATTATTATTATTGTTGTTGTTGTTGTTGTTGTTGTTGTTTTGAAGTCAGTAAAATATAACTTGGACCAGGGGTGTTCACATTTTCATCTTTGACCTTCACAGTAGAAACATCACCTGGAGTTATAACAGGTTAAATACCTACTGTTTTTCCCAAATCAGGTCAACAATGAAGAATCCAATAATGCAGTTCTTCCTTACTATGACCGACCCATCAGGAATGAAAGGGGGCTCTGGCCATCAAACCCACAAACGGTAAAGTCAGACTTAACCTTTCAAAACCCTAAGTAATTAACAGGAGAGAGTGATTCTAAATTAAAATACATTGAAAGTGTTCCCTCAGTTAAACAATTAAATTAATTTCACCAATTTCTTCTGTTTGAGTTTGTGAAACTGTAAAGCTTTGATTGAGCAGAGTCCTGTTTGTGGTTTAAAGTAAAAATAGCTGGAGTTTATGAGGCGTGACGTTTGAAGTCACAGACATAGGACCACTGCAGGAATTTTCAGCCGAGATGGCGGATGGTCAGGGGTTCACAGATGTTAGTGAATTTGGACAGGTTCATGTGTTTATTTCAGTGGGAGGGAGGGGTGGTGGTGGTGGTGTAACTGTTAATCACTGTTGTGTAGCTCCAGAGTCCTGTGGTTGTGGGGTTGAAACCCACATCAGAGGCATTTGGTGTGTGTTTTGGTGCAAGTGAAAGATGGAGGCTGCCAGTCAAAGAGTAAAGGGGTAAAATAAACTTTTCAGATTAATTGTAAAAACCCTAATTGAGGGCGGTGTTCTCCCTGTGTCTGCGTGGGTTTCCTCCGTGTGCTCCGGTTACCTCCCACAGTCCAAAAACACACGTTGCAGGTGGATTGGCGACTCGAAAGTGTCCGTAGGTGTGAGTGTGTGAGTGAATGTGTGTGTCTGTGTTGCCCTGTGAAGGACTGGCGTCCCCTCCAGGGTGTATTCCCGCCTTGCGCCCAATGATTCCAGGTAGGCTCTGGACCCACCGCGACCCTAAATTGGATAAGCGGTTACAGATAATGTTAGTAAGTTAACTTTATATTTTTTCTTTTTTTTTTCAGATTACAATGGATGAATATCCAAAGTCCATCGATGATAAATTTAATGACTGCAAACCACAAATGTATGAGAAGATTAAATCTAAATACCTGAAGAAGGAGCTGGAGAACAATAAAGAATTTAAGATAGCCTGGGACCATGCCAAATGTGAACTTGATTTACACAAGAAAAAGGATAATAAATTATCTGAAGATGATTTGAGAAAAATAGCCATTCGCGTGTACACTGGGGATGAACCATACAAGTTTTATGATAAACTTAATAGTAAAATGCGTGATGGCCGGTGTGACTACATGACTGACTTTGGTCTGATCTCTTTGCACTTTCTGATCACAGATGCCATACAAACCCTCAACCCTCAGGGCAAATGTGAAACCACATACCGTTTCTCCAAAGATCGCTTTGAAATTAAAGGTAAATTTGTGCGTTTTGGCAGTTTTGCTTCTTCCACACGTGACCCCACACTGAAAACCTTTGGAAGAGAAACTTGTTTTGTCATCACAACCTGCCACGGTGCACATATAGCCTCCATATCAGCGTTTAAAAATGAAGATGAAGTGCTAATACCTCCTTATGAAAGGTTTATAAAGAAGAAACTACCTGCGTCTTTTCTGAAATTCAATAAGGCCCTGAAAGATTGTGTAAAAATTCACAAACTGGAAAGTAAAAGAACAGTGAGGATCATGAAGTGTGATTTAGTCAATTTTAAATAAAAACACATCTACACCCTCCAGTGATTGAATTATATCCAGCTCAGACCCTGATTAGTGGCTGCTTTGTACCCTTTAGCCACCAGGGGGCGTTTTACAATGTTTGAGTTATTATTGCATGATTAAACTAAAAACTGAAAAAAAAAATAAAGTTATGGTTTGAAATCCCTGTAGACTTTCTGCTTTCTGTTGACATCAGAATATTAAACAGACATTCATGTTTTTACTCCTACTACTATTTTTTGACCATTTGAATCTGGGTGAATAACAAGAGGTTGAACACAGTAATATGTTTATTATCAAATATAAAGCAAGACATCAAAAATCTAATGAAATTCAAACACTGCGGCAGGATGATCCTACAGAGTTATGAAGATATAATTAAATACTGAAGGTCTAGTAATAAATAACTGATGTGTGGATACAGCCACAGTGCTGAATAATACAATGTACAGTATACTGTGGAATAACTAATGTGCAGTGCAGTAAATACCATTAACACTAATGTACTAAAGTCTTCCTTTTACAGCTCTCTATACTCTAACAGTCCAAATCCTCTCAGAACTACAGTAGAGATGGAGACAGACTGGTCAGACTAACACTGAAACTGTAGAAACAGCGACATATAGTGGTGGCTTAAGGAATCTTTCTGTGATACACGAGCGCCATCATCAGGTTGTTGTTGTGTTTTGTTAAAGGCCCGTATTCTACATTTTATTCATTCTTGAGGTCCACTAGTGAAATAAAACCCTCATTTCACTTGTTAATCTCAATCCTTCTGTTGGTTTAAACCTCAGCCACTGAATTATGGAGAAATCCACATTTCTAAAGCCTTGATATGTCACAGAACAGCAACTGAGCTCCATGAGAGTGAATCAAAATGGAGGACAACATGTTTAAATCAACATACTTTGCTAGTCATAACTGCTAAGTAACTTTGTAAATTAGAAAATGAAAGCTAATGTTGTTAATGTTGATTTGGTTAAAACTGTATTCATCACATAACTCTGTTCAACACAAACGCACCACACAGTGAGTCACTCTCAGACGGAGTGCAGTCCTTTACGCTGTGTTCCTCACTGGAGAAGAAAATATGAACTAATGTGCACATATTTCACAAACATAATCAGCTTAGAATGGTCTAATATAGAGTTTTATTTCCATAGAAGGACACTGGAATTAATACTGTGTTGTACACTGGGGAAGTTATATTTCCACCGAGTCACTGAGCTGAGCTGAGTCTCGGAGAGATGCTGCCACACCATCACTGTCCATTTCCTCCAGAATAGGATCATTGTTTTAATTGTTATAAGTGTTTACCACTAGTTTACAGTTTTCTGTTAAAGATCCTGGATTAATAACAGTGAGAGAAACAGGTTTACACTGGGGTTTACAGAGGAGCAGGACTCATACGGTGCATTAGTGGTAAACAGTTATAAAATGTAAAACAGTGTCTCTATTCGTGAAGAAATGGATGGTTTTGGGTGTGGCAGCATCCTCATGAGACTCGGCCCAGCTCAGTGACTTGGTGGAAAACAAAGTTCCCCACTGTACAACACAGAAATACATCACATCCTTCTATGGAAATAAACCCATAAATTACACTGTTCTGAATTCATTCTGCTTCTGAAATCAGTGTCACACTTTTACTCTATTAGTGCATTTCCTGGTCTGTCAGTGTATGCTTCTGTGGCTCTGTTTTGTTTCTGTTCTTGTCTCCACCTTTGCCTTGTCATCATTGTTCCCACCTGTGGCTCCTCTGTGGTTCCCTCTCCTTATGTATATACCCCCTTGGTTTCAGTGTTCTTTTGTTCTGGTTTTGTGTGTGTGTCTATGGTTGTGTTTTGTTGTTCAGATCAGGTTTGTAAGGTTTGTAAGGTTTGATTACTCAATCTGTGACAATCCTGAGTCATCACTGCTTCATAAGAGTTCATTAATAGAATAATAAAATTCAGCACACTGGTTAAAATGTGGACAGCACGGTGTCGCAGCAGGTAGTGTCTCTGTCACAGCTCCAGGGGCTTGGAGGTTTTGGGTTCGAGTCCCGCTCCGGGTGTCTGTCTGTGAGGAGTGTGGTGTGTTCTCCCTGTTTCTGCGTGGGTTTCCTCCGGGTGATTGTCTGTGAGGAGTGTGGTGTGTTCTCTCTGTGTCTGCGTGGGTTTCCTCCAGGCACTCCGGTTTCCTCCCACGTTCCAAAAACACACATTGGTAGGTGGATTGTAGACTCAAAATTGTCCGTAGGTGTGAGTGAATGTGTGAGTGTGTGTCGTCCTGTGAAGGACTGTCACTCCCTCCAGGGTGTGTTCCCACCTTGTGCCCAGTGATTCCAGGTAGGCTCCACAGAGCACACTCACACGTCATAATCACTTTATGTTACTTTTATATTGAAGCCAAATAGAACATGTATTAAAAATGTTGAAATTCACTCCTCTTAGGACAAGATATTATTTCTTTATACTCTTGCACACAATGCATTGTGCTGATAAATCATTATGCAAATTCAAATACATACACTGCAACAATATAGTCATTACTTATTTCTGGATCATAAATGTAAGGCATGGGACCTCTACCAGAGTCCCACACAACCAAACCTTTACCACATATCCCAGTACCACCCACATTCCAAACTGGAATGTTACAAATTAACCTGGGGTCCCCGCTCAGGGATCTGGTGAACAATGTGATGAATTACCAAGGCGAGGGTTCGCAATTGATAACTCTCATCAATTCATTCAAATACATTAAACATCAAATAGAGGAACCTCATAACATTGAGTAAGTTAATACAACCTACTGTTCCTGTGATGTGACATGGACAAATAATGCAAACTAGCCAACAGTCTGTTAAAATCCAGCTACTAGAGAGAGAGTACAGTACAGATACACACGCCTTTAAGATTCAAATATTAAAAAAACACTATAGTTAGACAGCTGTATGGCACTTTAAAATACCAATTAATTATTATCTCAGACACACGAGACCGGCAGAGAGATGACAAATGTATAATTACAGTTAGGAGCAAATGCTCATAAAATTTTCCAGGAGTTAAGCTTAAAATTCAAATTCCCTAATACTAAAGGGCAGCATATCACTTAGAACCCACCACAGGCTGAAATAGACACAGGCTCCCTGTGTCTGCGTGGGTTTCCTCCTGGTACTCCAGTTTTCTCCCACAGTCCAAAAACATACGTTGGTGAGTGGATTGGGGACTCATAAATGTCCATAGGTCTGAGTGAATAAGTGAATGTGTGTCACCCTATGAGGGACTGGCGCCCCCTCCAGTGTGAGTTCCTACCTTCTGCCCAGGGATTCTGGGGAGGCTCCAGACCCTGCACTAGATAAGCAATTACAGATGATAAATGAATGAAAAGAGTAATATTTGTCAGTGTAGTTAATCAGTTTAATACAAACAGATTAATTTGTGAAAATGCAGCCTGTTTGTAATACACATTCAAAAACTGATTTTAATCTAAATGTTAGAAAACATCTATAATGAAGTTTCTAGTTGTAGTTAAATCTTCCTTTGTACATTTGATATTTTGTGCTTGGTACAGGTGGTTTCCTGTTTGCTGTGGAAGGGGGGGGTGCTGCTGAAGGATGGTTTACTATAAACTATGCTTTCCTCCTTTTACACCTTATGCTAGTGTGAATGTCCTCATATCCTCCCTTCACATGTTCCCTTCATCAGTTGCATACAAAAGGCAAGATGTATATTTGCTCTGCACATATAAGGAAAGGTTTGATTGAGATCTGATCTGTTTGGTTTTCTGTGACTTTTTCCGTGTCCTTATGACCGTCTGTATCCTATAAAACCTCACGTACTGCCCAAAATATACAGAGCTTTGCCTCACACTCTTAGCTTTCTTTGGCCAAGTTCTCTCTAACTCAGTAAGGTGGACTGCAACTAGGACAACTAGAGGGTTGAACTAAGGACAAGAATCACATTTAAAGGTATTATTTTCCTTACTGTTGTATTTATTATTATTATTAGTAGTAGTAGTAGTAGTAGTCGTAGTGTTTTAAAGTTTGACTGAGGATGTTCGTGTTGAGACATCACTCAAAGTTATAACTAGTTAAATACCTACCATTTTTCCCAATTCAGGTCAACAATGAAGACTCCAATAATGCATTTCTTCATCGTCCTCTTCCTCAATGTGATCACACCATCAGCAGGCGTGAGATGGGGGTTCTGTCTATCAAACACAAAAAAGGTAAATTAGTCAAAGTTAACCTTTCAAATTAAATTCCATTACAGTTTTATTTAAACAAAAAAATAAGAACAGATAATGTTTAAGATTGATTTGTTTTATTGTTTATTCCATAAGGGCTTACAGATAATGAATGAATGAATGAATGAATGAATGAATGAAATAACAATAAACAATAAATACTATTGGAAATGACAGTAATATTACAGAGACATTATTTACAGTATAAAAGTTGTCTAAGTAATTTGTTTTCATGTGAAAAAACATTACATTCCTGTTTTTTTTAGGATGCAGATTGTCAGACTCCTGGAGCTAAGGTAAATCATACTTTGGCAAAGATTACCTTTAAGAACTTTGTAAAACATGGTTTATGTAGTTTCAGTCATTTTTACCAAAAAGCCACTAGGTGTCTGAATAAGGGCTGCTTCAAAATAAAAATTTAGTAAGACTCTGGGAAAATGATAAAGCCCATATTACTTTTAGAGGGGACATAATATACCACTCCTTCACAAGTGAATACAGTTCTGGTGTTTTAATGAAACAACTGTGAAACACTTTGGATCAAACAACAAGGCAGCATTCTCCCCTGTCTAAACAGCCCTGATCATAACGAATGGTTTCAGCGCCTGTTGCTTTAAATGATAAAGAGCCACAGCTCAGTTCAACACAGGGGCCCTGGAGGGAGGATCAAGGAGCAGACTCTCTGGGTTTTAGCCGTTTAATATGTAATGTAATACATATACATAATACATACATACGTTTAATGTAAATACAGGTCCAGCTATGTAATTGCTCTATTCCTGACCTATTTTTATTGTTTCTAATGACTTTAGATGGATTTCACTCTACATTTGGGAGAATGCTAACTGCATGAAATTAGTGAAACTTTTACTCAGCAAATTAAAAGATTCTAATTCAAAAGAATAGTTTTCTCAAGACGGTTTGTCATGCATGTCATACGCCACATATAACTACTTAGTTCTTAAGGCAAGACGTGAGACAGGAGGTCAGTACCTGGCCATTGCCACACAGCTTCCCACTTAAGGTTAAGTATTTATGTCAGTGGCCTCAAAAATCCACATGACAAAGTAAATGTCCCCAGATCTTCCTTCTGACTGTCAGCAGGCTTTACTCTGGTCCATGCTGCCTTGCTGTTAGCTTTAGCCCAAGCTTATCCAACATCACTAGATACACTTGTTAGCATTAGTGGCAAATAACAGCTGCTGCTGGTGTTTTTTTTTTTTCTCATAAGTCCACCATCAGGTGTAGTGATTGCTCAGGTTTAGATATTTTGCAAGTTCTGAAGTGATTGTCATTATTTCAGCTCCAGTGTTGAAAAAAGTAAGATGGCATCATGACATTTGATGGTTCCACACACATTAAAACCTTCTGCATTTTGTTGCAAGGTTGCTAGCAGAGTTCTTTTGTTGGATACAAGTGTTTCTGACATGTCTTTTTGCCTCCACCCTTTGAGGGTAATTTCTGTGAAGTTCAGTTTTCAGGCATTTCGCATGACACATTCACATGTTAGTGTCTTTTAAGTATGTGTTTCACTGAGAGATTTCACACACAGAGAGAGAGTGAGAAAGTGAAGAAAGGAGAGTAAAATTTAGAGGTTTTATTATTTATAGTGTATGTGTTTCTTATTTTGCAGAAATCTACTCAGTTGCTGACTCTGAACATGGCTCCAAATGCCATTGATGATGATTTTCAATGCAACAATAAAATAATAGAGAAGTTCATGTTGGAGCACTTTAAGACAGAACTGTCATCAGTTGATCAGCTAAAGATGGCATGGGACAAGTTTCCAGACACTAAAGACGTTGTCGAAAGAGCGTTGAAGGTGTATACTGACAAAGAAAATGGGATCTATACTAAATTAAATACAAAAATGCTTACAGGAAACAAGGAATTCCAAAATTTTCCATTTAAGTCTCTCTACTATCTGATTACATGTGGGATTCTGATACATGTGGGAAAATTTCACCCCCTCAGTCAAACCAAATTGACTTTATAACAAAGTTTGTTACACTGCTTCTATTACTACTACTACTACTAATAATAATAATAATAAATAATAATCCACACAATTCATTCATTTATTCATTATCTGTAACCCTTATCCAATTCAGGGTCGCGGTGTCTTCAGACACACCCTGAAGGGGGCACCAGTCCTTCACAGGGCGAAACACACTCACACATTCACTCACACCTACGGACATATATCAAATATCATTAAATATCATTTGTAAAAAAAAAATTATTGTAATTACATCAACATGTAATTTGACAAGGAGTGCTCAAACTTTTGCATACGACTGTGTTTCAAAAAATCAAAATGTTACTTTCAATAAAGATTACTAGCGCATTCCTGTCGTTCAGATTCATTCATTTTGTTCCTTTATTTTGTTTCTTACGGTCGATATTTTTGACTGATTCACTGTTAGTGGGTTGTGTATAAGAGAATAGTCCAGTTCACAGTATAGAGTTGATTAGTGCAAACATGGTGTGCAATTGCAAACCAAGTGATGCAATGTGATTTGATGTGTACTGGCTGATTGTAAAGTAACTGGTGGGCTGAAATTTCATCCCAGTGTTGTGGAATTGAACCAGGTGTCTGTAGGTCTACAATACAAGTGCAACATTTTATTTCCTCCTATTTATATGGCTTATTGATATATAGAATGCAGAATGAATTAAAAAATACAGTGAAAATCTTACACTGCGGCATGTTCCTACAGCTGAAAAAGATATTTATATATACAGGAATACACAAGTGGCTGTAATACACAATAAATAAAATTAGATGTGGGTTCATCCAACTGAAAAATATGCAGTGCTGAATAAGCACTTTTACTACTTTTACTTTTACCCTCATTACAAGTTTTTATTGTTTTGTTTGTGTGTTGCAGCAGGATTTCAAGATTTACATATCAATATTCGGTAGCACACCTTAACACTATAAAATAGCTGTCTATGCACCCAGAGGAAACCCACACGGACACAAGGAGAACACAACAACACCTCACAGACATTCACCCAGAGTGGGACTTGAACCCACAACCTCCAGGTCCTTGGAGCTATGTAAGTGTGACACTACAGTTGCAACATGGTACCACTCTTAATTTTGTTAATTATTTTACTATTTATATATTTATTTCATGCACCTTGCAGCTTTGCAAAATGAGAATTAAATTTGTTGATTATCCGTCAGTGGGCGGGCCTAACTAAACCAAACAGATTGATTGATCTAATGTACATATAAACTCAGTTTGCAAACTCTCTTAATAGTTCAGGGCAGCTTTTCAACATTTTGCCCTCTTAAAACTAACATTATACGGAAATATGCATCAAACGTATGTGATGAATGTGTCTTGCCTCACTGCGCAGAGAGTGCTGTAAAAATGAATTACACTCTGCAACTCTAGGGGGAGCCCAGGAGCACAAATACCAAATCTTACATAGTGCTCTTTTAATCCTCTTTTCTGTGAGTAATCTGGTGTAGTTTTGATATTGTGCTGCTTTTCCACTGACACAATGTAAAACTATGGCAGATTGTACTACAGATGTACATCAAATAAGCGTTACACAAAAAAGTATTTTAGTGAACTTAAATCCAACATAATTTATTTCAAGAAATGTTATGCAAAACACATAAAAACACATCCACTGTACTCTTCCATATGGAAGCAGGCAAGAAACATACAGGTGAAAAACGAATGGTACAGGTGAAAAAAAAAAGTGTCTTCCTGAGTCTAGGTTCCATTTTATTTATTATTATTCTCCCTTAAAAATATTTTACTTAGCAGGTTTTTTTACCTACATTACGACTACTAACGATTAGCAAGTTATGATACTTTCAGGAGCAAGGGACAGAAGAGCTCTGCTTTTTGCTTATCCTCCAGGGCACAAAACATACCACAGGGGAATATTTCAGGGAAGCTAACAATTAGCATACAATATCAGCTTCAACCAGCAGGGACAAACTTGGAATGATTAATGACAGCTGTGATTAGTAAAATGATCTGTGGTAAGTAAAATTTAAGTTATTTTATGTTTTTAATGTTAAATGTGTCAGATCATGCTATGAATGGAGTAAATAGCTCATTAATGTTGAAATGGGTGGTCCTGTATTTTGGGTACCCACCACTCCAGCAAGATAGGCTTAGTTCACATGTATGTATTCTTAATATGGGCTGAGTCTCAAACAGTTTATTTTCTGTCTGTGTAGTGCAGAACTGTAAACACTACTACACAATATAACTATACACTATGTAGGTTTGAAATCAGCAGCTTCTCAACCTTAATAGTGCATCAGATGTTTAATAGGAAGTGATTAATATACAGAAACAGGCTCCATGACTCTGTATTAAACAACCAATAAGGGCTCCATTTGGGTGTAATTTCTTGACTACGTGAATGAAGAGCACCACATAGGGAGTAGCGAGCAATTTGAGAAATTAAATCTTGAGAAATATGCTAATTACTCCATCCATAGCATGTTCCATCACATTTAACATTAATAATAAAAAAAGAAATGACTGATGCTTGACTTGCCCTGTGAAGGACTGGCGCCCCCTCCAGGGTGTGTTCCCGCCTTGCGCCCAATGATTCCAGGTAGGCTCTGGACCCACCGCGACCCTGAACTGGATAAGGGTTACAGATAATGAATGAATGAATGATATTTGACTTACCGTATGTCATGACTGTCGTTAACTGAATAAAAGTTTCTCCAAGCTCCCATCTTTGGATGCTAGTTATTACCTGCTTAGCTCCCCTAAAACACCACCTATGCTGGTCTAGCATGATAACTGTTACCAATAATTTTTTTTTTAATCTACATTACACATCACGTGTGCTGAAACATCATAGCATCACATGACATCAAATTTCAGCTGTAAAAGTCTTCGCATCACACAGCCCTCCCCACACATCACCATTACTCTCAATGAAAACTGTTTATGTATAACAAATGCAGGAAAAAACAAAAACTATGTTAAAGAAAATCAGTGTATCATTAAACACGTTGTTTATGTGCATCAGTACCATAATCATAGACACTTTTCATATACACTAACTGACCACTTAATTAAAACCAGCTCCTTGTATCTACACTCATTGCCCAACTTACCACACAGGTGCACTTTATAGATCTACAGTTACAGACCATAGTCCATTTGTTTCTCTGCATACTTTGTAACCCTTTTTCTGCAAAGATTCGAACCCCCACAGAGCAGGTGTGATGTGATGGTGGATCATTCTCAGCGCTGTAAATGTTAAAGACATCAAGAACTTTTATCCTAAAAACACGAAGGACAATTCGCCAGGGCAGGCATACTGGATTCTGTGGAAGGGGGAGTTTTTCACCGACCAGATCCTGATGTTAAAAGGTAAGTATATTGTTGTTGCTACTATTCTTCAACTTAACCTCATCTGTCGTTATTAGCTTTATTTGTTTAACAAGGTTGCAATACTCAGGCTAAATAGTTAAAATTTTTCCTGGATGTCCTTTTTAAACACACCCACTTTACCACTGTATTGGATTGGTAATGAACTGCTTGGTTGGATCAGGTGTTTGCGAGCAAGGACAATACAAAAATGTGAAGGACAGCGGATCTCCAGTACCAGATCAACTCTAAAACGAAACCAAACGATGGTCGAAACTGGCAAAACATCACGACCTGGCGATTATATTTGTTATTATTTATACATATTATTTTGTGTCTGGGCCATTAATCTGTAGAATTATGTTTTTTAGTATAAATTGTGGGTACCCACATTTAAACTCTTTTAAATGTGTTAATAATTTGTCTTCATAGACACCTCTGAAGAAATAGAAGCAGTACTGGCTGCAGGAAAAAAGATTTGGGTCATCAGTTTTTGAAGGTGACACATTTTACAATTTCTTGAAAATTGGACATTAACATGTTCTGAAATTGTTCATGGCAGGATGGCGAGTTTCTGCCCATTTTGTCCATTTATTTACATTTCACACATCTCAACAAATTGGGTTTGTGTATTTATATACAGTATACATTATGTTCTTTTTTCTACTATTATTTGTAGTCATCACAAAAGACAAAAAATATGGCCAAAAATATCAAGAGGCCATTAGTGAACTGGAACAACTGAGAGGATTCAACACTGAACTTCAGAAATGTTTGGTGGCCAAAATCCTGTCTGGTAACTAAAACAGTTTATTTATAAATTTCTTACAATTGATTTAAGTTAATTGGTACCAGAAAATGCAGACTTGCTGTAGCCCAATGGCAATATAATGAACTGGAGGTTTTATTTTATGTTTTAGGGTATAACACCCTTCCTGCTTCAGTGGACACGCCTCAGACAATAACTGAGACCTTTCACCTCTTTATTATCATTATTGTTATCCAGGTCATACGCTCAACCTCGCACGCATATATATATATATATATATATATATATATATATATATATATATATATATGTGTGTGTGAGTTGCGCTGATCCGTCTAATTATTTTCCTCTCATGTTTCTCTCTCCCCCCTCTTGTTTCTCTTCTCTGGAGCAGACTGACCTGGCATGGAGGTACAGCCTGCCGCCGCCCTGGAACACTGCCCCGCTGTCCTCGAGAAGGAGAGGCCCAGTCATGTTCACTTGTCGGAGCTCGTTGCACGTAGTTTTTTGAGTGCCTGAGTCTTTTGTTGTTAACCCTTTATTTTTTGAGCATTACAAAAGTAATGGCTGAGTGCTGAACTCTGACATACATTCTCCTGTGGTCCCTCGCCACTGTCTAGAGTCTCACAGTGGTGGAGAATGCGAGCATTTGCGGTCGCCTAAGGTATCACAACAACGAAGGAAAAAAAATTGCGTTGAAAGTAACTTTTTTTTTTCTTTCTTTCTTTTTGTCTCTTTTTCCTTCTCCTAACCCAATCAACGGCATGGATCCAGTTATCCACACCCCGGGCCATGGTGGAGGCCACTGAGGTGGCCGATCGCATGCTCAGGCTCATGCGGGCTGATAGGCCGGAAGCAGCTTCCCCAGCTCACCGCGATCGTTTTTTCCCCTCCAACGGACTCCACCGAGGGAAGTAGAAGGGGCTCGAGGGCTTCCGCCCTCGTGCCTCCCCACTCCTCCAAATCTGCACGAGGAGCCAATGCCTACAGAGCCCGAGTTAGGACCTCCTCCCTGGCCAGAGAAGACCTGGTTCACTGGGTGTGGTGTGCATGGGAGTTTTCAGAACGACGTGTCCCACCGCCTGCTGCTACGCTCATCCTCCCGAGGTCCCGCATTGTCGCGGTCATACACCTGGCTCACCACCACCCGCTGGGGGGACATCTAGCCTGTCAAAATACCTTCCCTGCCCGCATCCTACCCCACTTCTACTGGCCCTGCATCCAGGCAGAGGTCAAGAACTACTGCCAGCCTTGTGCGAGGTGCGAACTAACTTCACCCAAGAAACCACCACCGGTACCCCTCATCCCGCTCCCCATCATCGGGGTTCCTTTTGAGCTGATCGGGATGGACATTGTCAGGCCATTGCCGAAGTCTGGTTGGGGACATGAGTACATCCTGGTGATGGTAGACTACGCCACTAGGTATCCCGAGGCTGTCCCTCTCCGGAAGGCCACCTCCAAGGCGATTGCCCAGGAGTTGTTTCTGCTTTGCTCCTGAGTGGGGATCCCCAAAGACATTATTAATGACCAGGGCACCCCCTTCGTCTCCTGGCTGGTGACTCACCTCTGTAAGCTCCTGCGGATAAAGCACCTCCCCACCTCGGTCTACCACCCCCAGACAGACGGGTTAGTGGAACGATTCAACCAAACTCTGAAGCGGATGCTCAAAGTGGTTGCTCAAGACAGCAGGTCCCAGTCCTGTCCGGTGCCCTGCGTCCTCTTCGCAGTCCAGGAGGTCCCCCAGGCTTCGACAGGCTTTTCCCCCTTTGAGTTACTGTACTCTCATAGGCCCAGAGGACATCTCGACGTGGTGAGGGAAGTGTGGGAGCAGCAGCAGTCTCCGTACTGTTCCATCATTGAATATGTGCAGGAGATGCAACAGCGGGTGGATGCGGTAGCCCCGATCATACAGGAGCATATGGACGAGGCCCAATGGGCCCAACAGCACATCTACAACTGTCCTGCCGAGCCCAGTTACAGGTTACAGGAGTTACAGGTGGGGGACCGTGTCCTGATTATGGTCCCCACGACCACCTGTACATTCCTGGCTACTTGGCCGGGACCCTACATTATCCACGAAAGAGTCGGCCCCATGAAGTATCGCCTTCACCAGCCCGGTCGGAGAAAAACCCAGCAGGTTTAGCATGTGAACCTGCTTAAAAAGTGGGTGGAGCCGATCCCTCAGGTCTCGGGGTTTGCCTCCACTGAGATTCCAGCTTGGGCGGAGATTCAGTGGGGCGATGACCTCAGCCCTGCCCAACACCAGGAACTTGTAGAGTTGGTGGAGCAGTTCCAGGATGTATTCTCTGCCACCCCGGGACGGACTCGGGTTGTTCAACATGACATCCAAACCCCTGTGGGGGTGACAGTTCGACAGCGGCCCTACCGTGTCCCCGAGGCCCGCCAGGCGGCCATAGAGGAGGAGGTTGAGCGTATGTTGTCTGCCTAACAGTCCATGGTCCAGCCCCATTGTCCTGGTCCCCAAACCGGATGGTTTGTGGAGATTCTGCAACAACATCAGGAAACTGAATGAAGTCTCGCAGTTCGACTCCTACCCTTTTCTCAGGGTGGATGACCTGATCGATCGTCTAAGTAAGGCCCATTTCATTTCCACCTTAGGGATACTGGCAGTTGGCTCTCACTCCAGAGGCCCATCCCAAGATGGCCTTCTCCACCCCCGCAGGTCACTGGCAGTATCGTGTTCTCCCGTTCTGCATCTCATGGATGTGGTCTTAAGGCCACTTTTGCATTTTGTGGCAGCCTATCTGGACGACATCATCATCCACTCTGAGACTTGGTCCGAACATGTCGACCACCTGAGGAGGGTATTGAGTCGACTCCGTGAGGCTGGACTTGCCGCCAACACACGGAAGTGCCAACTGGGGCTCACAGAGGCCCACTACCTCGGTTATCGGACTGGTCAAGGGCCCCTGAGGCCCCAGGTAAGGAAGGTTGAGGCCATCTTTAACTGCCCAAAACCCTGATCAAAGAAACAGGTACGTGCCTTTTTGGGGTTGGCTGGCTACTACCGGCGGTTCATATCTAACTTCTCCTCTATTGCCTCCCCTCTTTCTGACCTTACTAGGAAGGGCCAGCCAGAGACTGTTCATTGGATGCCCAAGGCAGAGGCTGCCTTCGAGCACCTGAAGGCATGCCTAACCTCTAAACCCGTCCTAAGGATCCCGGACTTCGACCGGCCATTCTGGGTCCAGACAGAGTGGGGACTCAGGATGGACCTGGTGCAGGATTTCAACGGAGAGGAGCATCCTGTTGTACATCAGCCGTAAGTTAATTTTCTCTCTCTCCCTCCCTCTTGTTTCTTGTTTCTCTTCTCTGGAGCAGACTGACCTGACACGGCCGGCCGCCGCCCTGGAACACCGCTCTCCTTATCCTTATCGCTGCCCCGCTGTCCTCGAAGGAGAAGCCCGGTCATGTTCACTTGTTGGCACTCGTTGCACATAGTTTTTTGAGCGCCTGAGTCTTTTGTTGTTAACCCTTTATTTTTTGAGCATTAAAAAGTAACGGCTGAGTGCGTTTTGTGTGTGTGTTTATAGTTGTAATATATAAATTATTGTTTGTTCTATTGTTTCTTTGATACTGATGCACATCGGTGAAGGGGTGTACATTAATATAAACCAGTGGAAGAGAGTCCAGGGGAGCATGAAGGACAGTTTATTTGTAAAGGAGCTGGCAGTGTGCATTTGGGGCACAAACACATTGGCAGACCGGAGTCTGGAGTGTAAATGTTGTCCTACAACGAAGGCAACCCCAAGGCCCCCTCTAACACCTCACAAGCTTAGAGCTCTGAAAAGTAAGTATAAGGAGAGTTTAACTCATTTACTTCACTTGGAAAATCATGTATGGGGGTGTTGAAAGGTTTGCATAAGACCTGAATATGTATTATAAGTGAAATTTAACTGAAAGATTAATTTTGATGTGTTTGTTTTGTTTTGTAAAAGGATGTTTCCAAAAGTGGCTGGAGAATAAAAACCTTGAAGAGTCTGAACTGAGGTCCAGATTTGGAAAACTGGGACACTATGTAACAGAAAAAATCCAGGACATTTGTTCATGTGATTCATTAGATGTAATTAACAGCAAAATTATTTAATTAAAATTGTAGTTCATAGCCTATTTTCACTTATTTTGTAACTACATTTTTTAAAACTGTCATTAAATGGTCTTAATTTAAGACAATTGGTTAGTGTTGTGTTTTTTAAATATTTACAGTTCATAGAATATAATAGAATATTTACTAAATTGGGCTTTTTAGTCAATTATTACATTTAATAGTTAGCTAAAATTGTAATGTCTTTAACTGTCCTATAATAAATTAGTGCTTTTAAAAATGTCTTTGTGCGGTTTTATATTTACTTAGAATTTTGTGTCTCCTGCAAACATTAATGAGCTGATTTGTCAGTTCAATATCAGCACTTGATCTACTAGATGTGTTGGGAGTAAAAAAAAAAAACATACAGAAATATTCCTGGTTGAGAATAGTTAGTTTCTAACAGGTTAAATCCATTAGGGTCATTTTAAAACCAAACACAAAATAACCATTTACTGTTGTTTCCAGATGGTTAAACCTACTATCAACAACAAGCTGGTTTTAGATGGTCTGACCAGGTATGAACCATTTACCAGCTACCAGATTCCAAAACACAGATTAAGCTGGTCAAGCTGCTCGACCAACTTGACCAGCTTAAGTTGGTATGAGCAGGGCAGGTGGCGTTGTACAATGTTTCAGCTATTATATGATTATGTTGAAGGAGGAGACGTAAAATAAAAACTATAATAAAACTAAGTTTTGGTTTGAATTTCTTGTGGTCTTTCTGCTTTCTGTTGACATCAGAAAATTAAACAGACATTCGTTAGAATCTGGTCATTGCTATCAAAAAATCTAATGAAATTCAATGCAGCAGGATGATCCTACAGAGTTATGAAGATATGATTAAATACTCAAGGTCTAATAACGGATGTGTGGATACAGCCACAGTGCTGAATAATACAATGTACAGTATACTGTGGAATAACTAATGTGCAGTGCAGTAAATACCATTAACACTAATGTACTAAAGTCTTCCTTTTACAGCTCTCTATACTCTAACAGTCCAAATCCTCTCAGAACTACAGTAGAGATGGAGACAGACTGGTCAGACTAACACTGAAACTGTAGAAACAGCGACATATAGTGGTGGCTTAAGGGATCTTTCTGTGATAGGCGAGTGCCATCATCCGGTTGTTGTTGTGTTTTGTTAAAGGCCCGTATTCTACATTTTATTCATTCTTGAGGTCCACTGCTGAAATAAAACCCTCATTTCACTTGTTAATCTCAATCCTTCTGTTGGTTTAAACCTCAGCCACTGAATTATGGAGAAATCCACATTTCTAAAGCCTTGATATGTCACAGAATAGCAACTGAGCTCCATGAGGGTGAATCAAAATGGAGGACAACATGTTTAAATCAACATACTTTGCTAGTCATAACTGCTAAGTAACTTTGTAAATTAGAAAATGAAAGCTAATGTTGTTAATGTTGATTTGGTTAAAACTGTATTCATCACATAACTCTGTTCAACACAAACGCACCACACAGTGAGTCACTCTCAGAGGGAGTGCAGTCCTTTACGCTGTGTTCCTCACTGGAGAAGAAAATATGAACTAATGTGCACATATTTCATAAACATAATCAGCTTAGAATGGTCTAATATAGAGTTTTATTTCCATAGAAGAGCACTGGAATTTATACTGTGTTGTACACTGGGGAAAATATATTTCCACCGAGTCACTGAGCTGAGTCTCGGAGAGATGCTGCCACACCATCACTGTCCATTTCCTCCAGAATAGGATCATTGTTTTAATTGTTATAAGTGTTTACCACTAGTTTACAGTTTTCTGTTAAGATCCTGGATTAATAACAGTGAGAGAAACAGGTTTACACTGGGGTTTACAGAGGAGCAGGACTCATACGGTGCATTAGTGGTAAATATTTATAAAAGGTAAAACAGGGTCTCTATTCATGAAGAAATGGATGGTTTTGGGTGTTGCATCATCATCATGAGACTCAGTGACTCAGTGGGAAAACAAAGTTCCCCACTGTACAACACAGCAAAAATATATCACATCCTTCTATGGAAATAAACCCGTAAATTACACTGTTCTGAATTCATTCTGCTTCTGAAATCAGTGCCACACTTTTACCCTATTAGTGCATTTCCTGGTCTGTCAGTGTATGAGGAGTGTGGTGTGTTCTCCCTGTGTCTGCGTGGGTTTCCTCCGGGTGATTGTCTGTGAGGAGTGTGGTGTGTTCTCTCTGTGTCTTCGTGGGTTTCCTCCGGGTTACTGTCCGTGATGAGTGTGGTGTGTTCTCCCTGTGTCTGCGTGGGTTTCCTCCAGGTGACTGTCTGTGAGTAGTGTGGTGTGTTCTCCCTGTGTCTGCGTGGGTTTCCTCCAAGTGACTGTCTGTGAGGAGTGTGGTGTGTTCTCCCTGTGTCTGCATGGGTTTCCTCCGGGTGACTGTCTGTGAGGAGTGTGGTGTGTTCACTCTGTGTCTGCGTGGGTTTCCTCCGGGTGACTGTCTGTGAGGAGTGTGGTGTGTTCTCCCTGTGTCTGCGTGGGTTTCCTCCAAGTGACTGTCTGTGAGGAGTGTGATGTGTTCTCCCTGTGTCTGCATGGGTTTCCTCCGGGTGACTGTCTGTGAGGAGTGTGGTGTGTTCTCTCTGTGTCTGCGTGGGTTTCCTCCGGGTGACTGTCTGTGAGAAGTGTGGTGTGTTCTTTCTGTGTCTGTGTGAGTTTCCTCCACCTATAAATACAAAATCATTTCACGGTAGAGTTTTTGAGTGAAGAGTGTTTGTTTGGCACTAGGGAGGGTCCCAGGGAAAGTTGCAGGCCCCATAGGCTTCAATGTAGTTTTTAACTGGGTGAGCACACCTTTCTTTAAAATGTTTGTGTGTTTGTACCCTGCCAAAACACAAACAATTCTTGCTCAATCTGCACATTTCTTGCACCAAATCATTTGCCAAAGGATTCTTTCTCATACAGTGTGATTCGTTTTTCAGTGTGGGGTTTACGTACAGCACTCGTTCAAACAGGACATGGTCCTCTCATAGGACATCTATGACAGACCTTTCCAGAACACTGACATTTAACTGCCACTGCCACTCTCACACAGACACTCATAGACAATACGCACAGACTCATACACATAGAGCCTAATGTCTTATGAGAGTCTTTTTAAGGTGGTAGTGTTTTTTTAAGATGTCCGTTTATTTGGCAAATCAGTTACCTAGGGTGGAAGACTAAATTAAATGGCTGACTTTTTAATAAATGTGGCATTTATTTTAATGTGACCTTTTTTATGAAGTGGTCCCTTAATGTTTTCCTATGTTCCTGTTTGCTGTGGAAGGGTGGTGCTGCTGAAGTATGGTTTACTATAAACTATGCTTTCCTTTTTTACACCTTATGCTCATTTGAATGTTCTCATATCCTCCCTTCACATGTTCCCTTCGTCAGATTCATACAAAAGCCAAGATGTATATTTGCTCTGCACATATAAGGAAAGGTTAGATTGAGATCTGATCTGATTGGTTTTCTGTGATTTTTCCGTGTCCTTATGACCGTCTGTATCCTATAAAACCTCATGTACTGCCCAAAATATACAGAGCTTTGCCTCACACTCTTAGCTTTCTTTGGCCAAGTTCTCTAACTCAGTAAAGAGGACTGCAACTGGAACAACTAGAGGGTTTGACTTAGAACAAGAATCACATTTAAAGGTATGTTTTTCTACCACTGATATTTTTATTATTATTAATTATTAATATACTTATTTTAAAATCAGAAAAATAGAAGTTGGACCAGGGGTGTTCACATTTTGATCTTTGACCTTCACAGTAGAAACATCACCTGGAGTTATAACAGGTTAAATACCTACTGTTTTTCCCAAATCAGGTCAACAATGAAGAATCCAATAATGCAGTTCTTCATCATCCTCTTCCTCACTGTGATCACACCATCAGAAATGACACAAATGGTAAAGTCAGACTTAACCTTTCAAACCTTTAAGTAATTAACAGGAGGGAGTGATTCTACATTAAAATACATTGAAAGATTTCACTCAGTTAAACAATTCAATTCATTTCAACAATTTCTTCTGTTTGAGTTTGTGAAACTGTAAAGCTTTGATTTACGTTTGTGGTTTTAAGTTAAAAATAGCTAGATATGAGAAGTTTAACTGAACTTAAATTTTATGTGGCGTGATGTTTGAAGTCACAGACATAGAAACACTGCAGCAATTTTCAGCCGAGATGGCGGATAGTCAGGGGTTCACTGATGTTAGTGAATTTGGACAGGTTCATGTGTTTATTTCAGTGGGAGGGCGGTGGTGGTGGTGGTGTAACTGGTAGAATCACTTACATAGCTCCAGAGTCCTAGGGTCGTTGGGTTGAGACCCACATCAGATCACTGCTCTGAGGCATTTGGTGTGTTCCCCACAGTGTAAGAGAAAGATGGAGGCTGCCAGTCAAACAGTAAAAAGGTAAATTAAACTTTTCAGATTAATTGTAAAAACCCTAATTGAGGGCAGCACAGTCGAGCAGCAGGTAGTGGTTTCCTCCGGGTGACTGTCTGTGAGGAGTGTGGTGTGTTCTCCCTGTGTCTGTGTGGGTTTCCTCCGGGTGACTGTCTGTGATGAGTGTGGTGTGTTCTCTCTGTGTCTGCGTGGGTTTCCTCCGGGTGACTGTCTGTGAGGAGTGTGGTGTGTTCTCCCTGTCTCTGCGTGGGTTTCCTCCAGGTGACTGTCTGTGAGGAGTGTGGTGTGTTCTCCCTGTCTCTGCGTGGGTTTCCTCCGGGTGCGCCGGTTTCCTCCCATGCTCCAAAAACACACATTAGTAGGTGGATTGTCCTTAGGTGTGAGTTTGTGAGTGAGTGAATGTGTGTGTGTTTGTGTGTATATGTATTTCACCCTGTGAAGGACTGACGCCTCCTCCAGGGTGTTTTCCACCTTGTATCCTGTGATTCTGGGTTGGCTCTGGGCCCACTGCCACCCTGAACTGGATAAGGGTTACAGATAATGAATGAAAGAATGAATGAAATCTAGTTGTCTGCAACACAATTACCCTGTATGCATTGTTTTTGATTTTGGTTTGTTTTTGTTTTGTTTTTAATGTTTTATTACAGTATCTCTGATACTTTACATTTAATGCCATGTTTTATGACTTGGGCAAAAAAAACTGATTGGATGTTTTTATGCACAGTGTTTGTGTTGCTGTGTTCTCCAGATCCCACAAGTAATGTGTTAATCAATTGAAAAAGTATTTTTTTTTTTCATATATCCTCTGTTACTTTTACTTCTGTTTAGTTTCATGTTTTGGGTTTTATTTTTGTTTCAGATTGAATTGACTGAATACCCAAAATCCATCGACGATGACTTTGATGGATGCAAGGAAGAGATGTATTACCTGGTGATTTTTAAATATCTTAAAGAAGAAATGAAGTCATACAGCTTGCAAAACGAATGGAATTCTGCTAGAGAAAGAGATGCGCTGAGAAAGCTAGCTGTCCGTGAATATTCCAGAGATATTTACCTTGAGTTGAACGATAGAATGCGTGAGGGCAAAGATGGCTACCAGACCAGTTTTGGTCTGATCTCTTTACACTTTCTGCTCACAGATGCCATACAAACCCTCAAGCCTACGAGCAAATGTGAAACTGCTTATCGTTTCAGCTACAATAAATTTAAACTAAAAGGCAGTACCATGAGATTCGGCAGCTTTGCTTCTTCCACACGAGACCCCAACCTGAGAACATTCGGCAGAGAGACCTGTTTCAACATCACTACATGTTTCGGCGCAGATATAGCCGCACTTTCTGTATTACCTGGTGAGGCAGAGATACTAATCCCACCGTATGAGAGATTTAAAGAAGAACCTCCTGGAGAGGTTCACCCAGATCTTAGAGACTGCAAGCGCATCATCAGACTGAAGAGCATTGAGAAGAAGAGTAACATGAAATGTGAACTTTTCCCGGAGAAAAGAAGAAAGGCTGTTTAAACTGCTTTGATTAATGGCCTTATGCTTTCACATCATGAGATAATTATTAGATGTTTAAGGTACTTAACCCTCTGCATGAAAACAACATTTATGATTCTTCTTGTATGTCTGAAACTCCTTTACAAATCAATAAACATTTGCAGCACTCTTCTGTGTGATTATATTTGACCATGGCCAACTTTGGGACACTTTTTGCCTCTAGCCTTGACACTACTCCACACCTTCACAGTTTATATAAACACTGTGAATGATAACTGTTAAAGCATTAGCACCTGCTGGCCAGTTAACATTAACCTTTTACTGGCCAATAGCACTTTTCAACATTTCCATCATAAGTTAGTTAC
Organism: Hoplias malabaricus; assembly: GCF_029633855.1. NCBI lineage: Eukaryota > Metazoa > Chordata > Actinopteri > Characiformes > Erythrinidae > Hoplias > Hoplias malabaricus. The sequence continues at coordinate 39,465,667 of NC_089810.1, forward strand.
ACTTAGAGATGTATGTATAATTTAAGGACACCTGCTCATTTGCCATTTCATATACAATGATGTAAATTTGTTCAGTAACTGTCTCTTCTCTTCAAAACAAATTTACACTAAGGGTTTCCCTGTCTGGGAAACCACTAGTATACATTTTAATTATAAGATTTAAGTGCAGCTTACAAAGCATTCCTTCGGGTGACTGTCTGTGAGGAGTGTGGTGTGTTCTCCCTGTGTCTGCGTGGGTTTCCTCCGAGTGACTGTCTGTGAGGAGTATGGTGTGTTCTCCCTGTGTCTGCGTGGGTTTCCTCCGAGTGACTGCCTGTGAGGAGTGTGGTGTGTTCTCCCTGTGTCTGCGTGGGTTTCCCCCGGGTGACTGTCTGTGAGGAGTGTGGTGTGTTCTCCCTGTGTCTGCGTGGGTTTCCTCCGGGTGACTGTCTGTGAGGAGTGTGGTGTGTTCTCTCTGTGTCTGCGTGGGTTTCCCCCGGGTGACTCTGTGAGGAGTGTGGTGTGTTCTCCCTGTGTCTGCATGGGTTTCCTCCGGGTGACTGTCTGTGAGGAGTGTGGTGTGTTCTCCCTGTGTCTGCGTGGGTTTCCTCAGGGGTGACTGTCTGTGAGTAGTGTGGTGTGTTCTCCCTGTGTCTGCGTGGGTTTCCTACAGGCACTCCGGTTTCTTCCCACGTTCCAAAAACACACGTTGGTAGGTGGATTGTAGACTCAAAATTGTTCGTAGGTGTGAGTGTGTGAGTGAATGTGAGTGTGTGTTGCCCTGTGAAGGACTGTCACTCCCTCCTGGGTGTGTTCCCATCTTGTGCCCAGTGATTCCAGGTTGGCTCCACAGTGCACACTCACACGTCATAATCACTTTATGTTACTTTTATATTGAAGCCAAATAGAACATGTATTATAAATGTCGAAATTCACTTCTCTTAGGACAAGATTTTACTACTTTATCCTCTTGCAGACTTTGCGTTGTGGCGATAAACCATTATGCAAATTCAAATGCATGCACTGCAACGTATATAGCTATTACTTATTTCTGGATCACAAACCTCACTCCAAGTCATCTGAAAGGTGCTCCATCACTCCAGAGAATGTCCCCACTACTCCTCCTACTTCCCTTCTATCTCTCCTACATCCCCCCATGTGTGTTACTGCTTCCCTATGTCTCTTATGTCCACATTCCATCTGTCTCACCTATGTCTCCTATGTTCTCAATATGTGTGCTTTGTTCCATATTCATGTCCTACAGCTTCACTATGTCTCCTCTGTCCCCTCTACCTCTCCTGTGTCCTACCATCCCCCTAAGTCTCCATTGTATCTTCTATATTTCCTATACAACTCTTATGTTCCCACTATGTTTGCTATGTCTGCTCTACATGTCTTTCTGTCTCCAATATTTTACTCTACTCACCCCCCTCCACATGTCATACCACCTTCCATTGCCTCCTATGTCCATATTACTTTTTCTATGCCCTATTACATCTCCCACATCCCCTCTACGACTCCTATGTCTCCACTAGCTCTCCTATTTCATATCTACAACATATATCTCCACTATGTATCTACTGATCATTATGTCTCCTTTGTGGAAAAGCACCAAATACACATTCAAAAACTGATTTTAATCTAAATGTTAGAAAACGTCTATAATGAAGTTTTTAGTTGTAGTAAAATCTTCCTTAGTACATTTGATATTTTGTGCTTGGTACAGGTGGTTTCCTGTTTGCTGTGGAAGGGTGGTGCTGCTGAAGGATGGTTTACTATAAATTGTGCTTTCTTCCTTTCACACCTTATGCTAGTGTGAATGTTCTCATATCCTCCCTTCACATGTTCCCTTCATCAGATGCATACAAAAGGCAAGATGTATATTTGCTCTGCACATATAAGGAAAGGTTAGATTGAGATCTGATCTGATTGGTTTTCTGTGACTTTTTCCGTATCCTTATGACCGTCTGTTAGTGCTGAACGATTAATTGTATTTAAATTGAAATTGCAATTTGAGTGGACGCGATTTTTGAATCGCAGGAGCTGCAATTTGAATTAGCCTATAGACTGCACGTTTTACAAGGGAATAATCATCCAATTAAAATAAACGCGCAACCAGCCAATCAAACGCTGCCAATTATGCAGGGGCTGTGCCTGGGGCACAATTTTAACAAGCAGCTTAGCACTAGAGTTCGTGGAAAAGATGAGTGCTTCATCTGTGCAAGAGAGTGAGACCCAAGGTCCAGAGGACAACTTGATACCAAAGAAAAACAGCACGTCATATTGCCAAAAGCAGGTACTGTGCAAGACAGGTCGAGCGTTGGTGCTAACCTCACGAGTCAACACCATGAACCTCTATCAGCATTTAAAGAAACATCACAGACATCTCTATGATGAATGTATGTATAAAAGGCCCAGCCATCAACCGGCACAATTTCCTAACATGACAACCAAGCAAACCTCAGTCACAGAGGCATTTGAAAGTGTCACTCCATATGAAAAAAGTTTGCGAAGGCACCAAGAGATAACTGACTCTATTGCGAAGTACTTGGCGAAAGACATGGTGCCAATTCACACAGTCTCTAAAGACGGCTTCCGAAACCTTCTCCAAACACTTGATACGAGATACCAGATTCCCTCACACACATACTTCAGCCAAGTCGCTATACCAGGACTGTATGCTTCGTGTAAAAATAGAGTTGAAATGGAGCTAAAAAATGTGGAGTTTTACTCGACAACTACAGACCTTTGGTCGAGCCGAACTGCTGAACCATACCAGAGCCACACTGTTCACTTCATAAGTGAAGCTTTCGAATTAAAGACTTGTTGTGTATAGACGTCGAACTTTCCTCTTGACCATACGGGAGAGAACACTGCAAATGGATTGAAATATGTGTTGGCCAGCTGGGGTCTAAATAAAGAGGGGCAAGTGTGCATTAACACAGATAACACATCTAACCCTTAGTATTTTTTGGGTGAAAAATGTGACCTCCTCAGATCTTCTTCAAACCCACACATTGTGTCAGGGGGGTCCTGGCAAAAACAGTGGTGTGGTTATTTTCGCTCTACCACATCCCAAAGCTGAGATATGGGGACCTATTCTTGTCCATAAAATGTATAACTGCATATATCAAGATGGGATTCCTATTTCCAGTGAATGAATCTGAGACGGTCAAAAATTTAGTCTAAAAAAACACAAAGGGGTAAGGCAGCTGAAATGAACGAGTGGACCTCAGCTTTGGGATGTGTTAGAGCAAAAATAACACATTTTTCACCCAAAAAATACTAAGGGGTACCCTTTTGTGTTTAGACCAAATTTTTGACCATCTCAGATTTCCTCCAAACTCACTCATTGTTGATTAAGGAGGCCCTGACTTACACAGGGGTGTGATTATTTTCAGCCTATCTCATCCCAAAGCTGAGATATGAGAACTGACGTAACTGGGATTTTCTCTCAATAGGTTTATTGGTGTTGAATATATTGCAATGGTGAGGCTTCTTCTCACATCCCTCAGTCTCACATTTTATATCTTCTTCAATTTATTAGAACTGATACCCCCTAGCCAAATACAAATTCAATGTAGGATATATTGGACTGAGCAGGCTTTTCTGATCGCACCCCTCAACTCATGTGTTTACTTACATTCACTGGAAATTTGAATCCCATCTTGCAGTTATACATTTTATGGACAAGAATAGGTCCCCATATCTCAGCTTTGGGATGTGGTAGAGCGAAAATAACCACACCACTTTTTTTGCCAGGACCTCCCTGACACACTGTGTGGGTTTGAAGAAGATCTGAGTAGGTCACATTTTTCACCCAAAAAATACTAAGTTTGTGTTTTTTTAGACTAAATTTTTGACCGTCTCAGATTTCCTCCAAACTCACATTGTTGATTAAGGAGGCCCTGACTTACACAGGGATGTGATTATTTTCAGCCTATCTCATCCCAAAGCTGAGATATGAGAACTGACGTAACTGGGATTTTCTCTCAATAGGTTTATTGGTGTTGAATATATTGCAATGGTGAGGCTTCTTCTCACATCCCTCAGTCTCACATTTTATATCTTCTTCATTTTATTAGAACTGATACCCCCTAGCCAAATACAAATTCAATGTAGGATATATTGGACTGAGCAGGCTTTTCTGATCGCACCCCTCAACTCATGTGTTTACTTACATTCACTGGAAATTTGAATCCCATCTTGCAGTTATACATTTTATGGACAAGATTAGGTCCCCATAACTCAACTTTGGGATGTGGTAGAGCGAAAATAACCACACCACTGTTTTTGCCAGGACCTCCCTGACACACTGTGTGGGTTTGAAGAAGATCTGAGGAGGTCACATTTTTCACCCAAAAACATACTAAGGGGTACCCCTTTGTGTTTTTTTAGAAAAAATGTTTTGACCGTCTCAGATTTCCTCCAAACTCACATTGTTGATTAAGGAGGCCCTGACTTACACAGGGGTGTGAATATTTTCAGCCTATCTCATCCCAAAGATGAGATATGAGAACTGACGTAACTGGGATTTTCTCTCAATAGGTTTATTGGTGTTGAATATATTGCAATGGTGAGGCTTCTTCTCACATCCCTCAGTCTCACATTTTATATCTTCTTCAATTTATTAGAACTGATACCCCCTAGCCAAATACAAATTCAATGTAGGACATATTGGACTGAGCAGGCTTTTCTGATCGCACCCTTCTACTCATGTGTTTACTTACATTCACTGGAAATTTGAATCCCATCTTGCAGTTATACATTTTATGGACAAGAATAGGTCCCCATATCTCAGCTTTGGGATGTGGTAGGGCTACATATACCACACCGCTTTTTTTGTCAGGACCTCCCTGACACATGGTGTGGGCTTGAAGAAGATATGAGGAGGTCACATATTCCACCCAAAAAAAAAAACACTAAGGGGTACCCCTTTGTGTTTTTTTAGACTAAATTTTTGACCGTCTCAGATTTCTTCCAAACTCGCGATGTTGATTAAGCAGGTCCTGACTTACACAAAGGTGTGATTATTTTCAGCCTATCTCATCCAAAATCTGAGATATGAGGACTAACGTAACTGGGATTTTCTCTCAATAGGTTTATTGGTGTTGAATATATTGGAATTAAATTTATGAGCTTGTTATACGTCCAATAAAGCAAAATACAGATGCAATGTAGGATATATTGGACTGACTAGGCTTTTCTGATCGCACCCTTCTACTCATGTGTTTACCTAGCTTCACTGGACGTAGGAATCCCATCATGAAATTTACAGTTATACATTTTATGCAGCAAAACATGTCCCTATATCTCAGCTTTGGGATGTGGTAGGGCAACATATACCACACCACTGTCTTTGTCAGGACCTCCCTGACACATGGTGTGGGCTTGAAGAAGATATGAGGAGGTCACATATTTTAACCAAAAAAAAAAACACTAAGGGGTACCCCTTTGTGTTTTTTTAGACTAAATTTTTGACCGTCTCAGATTTCTTCCAAACTCACGATGTTGATTAAGCAGGTCCTGACTTACACAAAGGTGTGATTATTTTCAGCCTATCTCATCCAAAATCTGAGATATGAGGACTAACGTAACTGGGATTTTCTCTCAATAGGTTTATTGGTGTTGAATATATTGGATTTAAATTTATAAGCTTGTTATACGTCCAATAAAGCAAAATACAGATGCAATGTAGGATTAATTGGACTGACTAGGCTTTTCTGATCGCACCCTTCTACTCATGTGTTTACCTAGCTTCACTGGACGTAGGAATCCCATCATGAAATTTACAGTTATACATTTTATGCAGCACAACATGTCCCTATATCTCAGCTTTGGGATGTGGTAGGGCAAAAATTACCACAACACTGTCTTCGTCAGGACCTCTCTGACACACGGTGTGGGTTTGAAGAAGATCTGAGGAGGTCACATATTTTACCCAAAAAAACACTAAGGGGTACCCCTTTGTGTTTTTTTAGACTAAATTTTTGACCGTCTCAGATTTCTTCCAAACTCACGATGTTGATTAAGCAGGTCCTGACTTACACAAAGGTGTGATTATTTTCAGCCTATGTCATACAAAATCTGAGATATGAGGACTAACATAACTGGGATTTTCTCTCAATAGGTTTATTGGTGTTGAATATATTGGAATTAAATTTATGAGCTTGTTATACGTCCAATAAAGCAAAATACAGATGCAATGTAGGATATATTGGACTGACTAGGCTTTTCTGATCACACCCTTCTACTCATGTGTTTACCTAGCTTCACTGGACGTACGAATCCCATCATGAAATTTACAGTTATACATTTTATGCAGCACAACATGTCCCTATATCTCAGCTTTGGGATGTGGTAGGGCAACAATAACCACACTACTGTCTTCGTCAGGACCTCCCTGACACACGGTGTGGGTTTGAAGAATATATGAGGAGGTCACATATTTCACGCAAAAAAAAAAAAACACTAAGGGGTACCCCTTTGTGTTTTTTTAGACTAAATTTTTGACCGTCTCAGATTTCTTCCAAACTCACGGTGTTGATTAAGCAGGTCCTGACTTACACAAAGGTGTGATTATTTTCAGCCTATCTCATCCAAAATCTGAGATATGAGGACTAACGTAACTGGGATTTTCTCTCAATAGGTTTATTGGTGTTGAATATATTGGAATTAAATTTATGAGCTTGTTATACGTCCAATAAAGCAAAATACAGATGCAATGTAGGATATATTGGACTGACTAGGCTTTTCTGATCGCACCCTTCTACTCATGTGTTTACCTAGCTTCACTGCACGTAGGAATTCCATCATGAAATTTACAGTTATACATTTTATGCAGCACAACATGTCCCTATATCTCAGCTTTGGGATGTGGTAGGGCAACAATTACCACACCACTGTCTTCGTCAGGACCTCCCTGACACACGGTGTGGGTTAGAAGAAGATCTGAAGAGGTCACATATTTCACCCAAAAAAAAACACTAAGGGGTACCCCTTTGTGTTTTTTTAGACTAAATTTTTGACCGTCTCAGATTTCTTCCAAACTCACGATGTTGATTAAGCAGGTCCTGACTTACACAAAGGTGTGATTATTTTCAGCCTATCTCATCCAAAATCTGAGATATGAGGACTAACGTAACTGGGATTTTCTCTCAATAGGTTTATTGGTGTTGGAATTAAATTATGAGCTTGTTATACGTCCAATAAAGCAAAATACAGATGCAATGTAGGATATATTGGACTGACTAGGCTTTTCTGATCGCACCCTTCTACTCATGTGTTTACCTAGCTTCACTGGACAAAGGAATCCCATCATGAAATTTACAGTTATACATTTTATGCAGCAGAACATATCCCTATATCTCAGCTTTGGGATGTGGTAGGGCAACAATTACCACACCACTGTCTTTGTCAGGACCTCCCTGACACACGGTGTGAGTTTGAAGAAGATATGAGGAGGTCACATATTTCACGCAAAAAAAAAAAAAAACACTAAGGGGTACCCCTTTGTGTTTTTTTAGACTAAATTTTTGACCGTCTCAGATTTCTTCCAAACTCACGATGTTGATTAAGCAGACTCTGACTTACACAAAGGTGTGATTATTTTCAGCCTATCTCATACAAAATCTGAGATATGAGGACTAACATAACTGGGATTTTCTCTCAATAGGTTTATTGGTGTTGAATATATTGGAATTAAATTTATGAGCTTGTTATACGTCCAATAAAGCAAAATACTGATGCAATGTAGGATATATTGGACTGACTAGGCTTTTCTGATCGCACCCTTCTACTCATGTGTTTACCTAGCTTCACTGGACGTAGGAATCCCATCATGAAATTTACAGTTATACATTTTATGCAGCACAACATGTCCCTATATCTCAGCTTTGGGATGTGGTAGGGCAACAATTACCACACCACTGTCTTTGTCAGGACCTCCCTGACACACGGTGTGGGTTTGAAGAAGATATGAGGAGGTCACAAATTTCACGCAAAAAAAAAACACTAAGGGGTACCCCTTTGTGTTTTTTTAGACTAAATTTTTGACCGTCTCAGATTTCTTCCAAACTCACGATGTTGATTAAGCAGGTCCTGACTTACACAAAGGTGTGATTATTATCAGCCTATCTCATCCAAAATCTGAGATATGAGGACTAACGTAACTGGGATTTTCTCTCAATAGGTTTATTGGTGTTGGAATTAAATTATGAGCTTGTTATACGTCCAATAAAGCAAAATACAGATGCAATGTAGGATATATTGGACTGACTAGGCTTTTCTGATCGCACCCTTCTACTCATGTGTTTACCTAGCTTCACTGGACAAAGGAATCCCATCATGAAATTTACAGTTATACATTTTATGCAGCAGAACATATCCCTATATCTCAGCTTCGGGATGTGGTAGGGCAACAATTACCACACCACTGTCTTTGTCAGGACCTCCCTGACACACGGTGTGAGTTTGAAGAAGATATGAGGAGGTCACATATTTCACGCAAAAAAAAAAACACTAAGGGGTACCCCTTTGTGTTTTTTTAGACTAAATTTTTGACCGTCTCAGATTTCTTCCAAACTCACGATGTTGATTAAGCAGACTCTGACTTACACAAAGGTGTGATTATTTTCAGCCTATCTCATACAAAATCTGAGATATGAGGACTAACATAACTGGGATTTTCTCTCAATAGGTTTATTGGTGTTGAATATATTGGAATTAAATTTATGAGCTTGTTATACGTCCAATAAAGCAAAATACTGATTCAATGTAGGATATATTGGACTGACTAGGCTTTTCTGATCGCACCCTTCTACTCATGTGTTTACCTAGCTTCACTGGACGTAGGAATCCCATCATGAAATTTACAGTTATACATTTTATGCAGCACAACATGTCCCTATATCTCAGCTTTGGGATGTGGTAGGGCAACAATTACCACACCACTGTCTTCATCAGGACCTCCCTGA